>NC_080047.1:44874188-44894188 GCF_026212465.1 Amaranthus tricolor | reverse complement strand
CTTGATACAATAAGCAAACTATGTAGTTGGTGACGATAAAAATGACATGTTTTTGGCTTAATGAAAGTAAAACTCACTTGCGTTATTGTCGTGGGTGAAAGTTTTATAAGTATGTATGCCTACCTGTTGGGTATATCAGTATATGTATGCAAATCCATCCATACCCGATATGGTTGAGAGAGTAAAACCGTGATGAATTCATAATAAAATAATTATATTTGTCTCATATATGCACTCAAATGTTCATGTTTAATATGAGACAGCTTAATGACAACGGTGGAAAAAATCGTTTGTAGACAAATACCAACAAATAATTTTACCAAGCATTTCTATTAATAACTGGTCTAACTGCTAACATAAAGTTAATGGTACCAACATTTCAAATAAATCAGCCCTATACCATCCAAAAAAATTCATCAAACGCGTACGCTGTTGATTGAGGAATGTACTTTTTTATCAAAATGAACATAAAATGAAGAAAATTATGGCGTGATAAAAAAAAGGCAACTCATTTCTTTATGTGTCTCGTTTGATTTTGTATATTATTTATGCCATTAATTTAAATTTTAAACATCTTATTATACATAAATAAAGTATAAAAAATTTCATATTAACAATCTTTACATTGCAAATGAGATATCAATAATATAATTTGACAACACTTAAATATTAAAAAATAATAAGGCACAAAAATAGTTAAATTATTTATAATTCATATAAATCATATTGCTAGAATTTGTTTGTTGGAGGAAAATGATAGAAGCAAAAGTATTTATCTGAAAATTAAGTTTTGTCTGTATTGAAGTAAGTATCACTTTTCAGACTAATATGTTGGGTTGCATTATTGCCTAGTTCTTATTTTTTCTTAGTCTACCCGATATTTTTTACCTTATGGCTCGCTTAGCTTGAAATAATTTGTGAAAAAAATAAGATGATTGTCAAACTTAAAAGATGAATAAAAAAGAAGATGATTGCTCTCATTTGGAGGAAAGTTTCCACCACCCTCTCCTAAGGTAAATTTATATCCCAATAGGTGGGAATTAATTGTTATTTTATTCATTTTTCATTACTTTCTAACGAATTCTTCCACTTCTCTAATAATCCAATTCATTCAATCTTCTATCTAACTAACTTTGTTTTTCTATTTTTAACTTTTATTTACCCCTTAAATATTAACATTCAAAAGACCCCTCAAAACAAAAAAATATGTTGGTAGTTTAATAAGCATATTATTATTTTTCTTGCTCACAAATTCTTGTATGAAACTCTCATAGATGTTTCTTATATATTAGTTTAATAGTTTAACTTCTTGTTTTGAGATAATTTTACCAAAAGACGATTTATAATAACTTTTACGTACTTTCTTCATTCTACTATACTTGCTATATTTTATTTTATTACGCAATTTAATGCATTATTTTAATCATTTATATTTAAATTACGTATTTGACATTTAAAAGATTGTATTTTTTAAAATTTCAGTGATAAATATGGGTGCACGAATCACGATGCTTGATGTTGGACGGATGGTGGGAGTATTGTTAAAATGTGAAAGAAGTCAAAGCAGCAGAATTTTCTAAATTGCGGAGTATGAGTGTATGACTTCACCCATTACGCTATTTTTTCCTACATTTACTCATTTACTCCTATTTAGTCGATCCATTATCCAATGATCAAATTACCAACTGATCAATTTGTCTACTTGACTTAAAAAAAAAAAAAAAAAAAAAAACAGAGGAAAACAGAGAGTGATTCAAGCACAAAAATGGCAGCAACAATCAAAAGGATCAAATTGGGTACTCAAGGTTTAGAAGTTTCTGCTCAAGGTCTAGGATGTATGGGAATGTCTGCTTTTTATGGCCCTCCTAAATCTGAGGAGCAAATGATCCCACTTATTCATCATGCTATTAATTCTGGTATCACTTTTCTTGATACTTCAGACATGTATGGACCTCATACCAATGAAATTCTTCTTGGAAAGGTAATTTACTTATTACCCATCTCAAATTTTGATGTTTCATATTTCTTATTTACTTTTCCTATCTAAAGTTTTAATCTTCATTTTTTTAGGGTTTATGTTAATTTTCTTCAAAGAAAGAAAATAGACAAAGAATGCACAGAGAATAAAGTAAATGAATCAATTCTATTCCATAAATCTTAAAAACAGAGAGTATAAGGCCCCTTTATATAGGGAGTACAGGAGCAAGAACCAATAATCAGTTTGTTACAAACTGTAACTAACTATATAACAATTAACTACGGTAAACTATAAAAAGACTTAACCTTGATTTACTAACTAACTAACAACACAATTTATAAAAGGCACGTGCTTGTGTCCTACTCTTCTGAAGTTATTGTTGCACTTGCTGTTGATAGGGGCTAACTGTAGACTAGTATGTTGAGCTGCTGACTGTGGGATGATCATGTCCTTGGTTTGCTGACTTGTAGTATGAGCATTTTCCTTCTATACTTAACATTTTATGCTTATTTTTGATGATGTTTTGTGGGTAGTTATTGAATTTTACAGGTTTGATTGATTTGTCAATTATGTGCAACAAATTCAATTGCTTTTTGGGTTTTAGGAGTCTACAATTGTCATTGAAATTGGGACTTTTTTCTTGGTAGTATTGAAATTAAAATATGATAGATTTAGGGATAAAACTAAGTGATTACATTACTAATATTGTGATAATTAAATTAATTTATAAGACAATTTAATTTATAAATATTAGAAATTACTATAACCAACTAAAAATAAGGGAGCAAAATCTTACTATTTAAATCACTCACTATAAAGTAAAGTAACCTAACTTAACTTTGAAATAACCCCAACATATAGAACTTTGGGTTTGTTATCTTGTGATACATCTGGCTGAATTTGCCACTCATTATATGGGTCCTAATGATAAGGGTATGGTTTTCCATTCTTTCCCTCCTTGGACCGATCATAGCTTGTATGAGCCGGATATATTGAGTATGGTAATTATGATTATGATGACGATGATCATGAAGTGTCAGGGAACCAATTCAACCAAAAGCTTAAACCGATGGTTGAGGCCCCATGATGTGTTATATTCTCTAACACGCACACTCACATAAGAGCCCTTTGGACTAGAAGTGTGGATGCAACACAAGCCCTTCTCATACCTGGTGCTAAATATTCCATTTTAAATGAAGGGTGGTTGAGTTTCGAACCCGTGACCTCTTATTACACTGGCTCTAATACCATGTCAAGAAACCAATTCAACCAAAAGCTTAAACTAATGGTTGAGGCCCAGGATATGTTATATTCTCAAACATGAACAATCTGAGTTTTGATGATCTGATTGAGCAGGCCTTGAGAGGGTGGAGGGAGAAAGTTGAATTAGCTACCAAATTTGGTGTCAAATATATCAATGGAAAAGGATCAATTCATGGTGATCCTGCATATGTAAGGGCTGCTTGTGTGGGAAGCTTGAAACGACTCGATATTTACTGCATTGATCTCTATTATCAACACCGCCCTGATACTAAAGTTCCCATCGAAGTCACGGTGTGTCCATTTGCTCGCTTTTTCTCTTTCGATAATGAGATTTAATTTGATTCATGCTCTTTGTTGTCACTAACAAAAATAAGGTTGCGTAAATCTGACCCTATAAATCCCCTTAGATAGGGTCATTTAACGTCAATGGGGTAATAGATGTAAAGCAATAGAAGTGCAACACTAGTTCATATTCCTAATCTCCTTTAATAAATTGAAATGTTACCTTAGATGGGAGAACTAAAGAATCTTGTGGAGGAGGGTAAAATAAAGTACATAGGTCTATCTGAAGCATCGGCTTCAACTATCAGAAGAGCACACGCAGTTCACCCCATATCAGTAGTCCAGTTGGAATGGTCCTTATGGACAAGAGATGTGGAGACAGACATAATTCCTACCTGCAGGTGAGATGTCAAAACATGGGAACTTGGGATTGTGTCAATTTCGGGTCAAGTGTTTTGGGTCGGATCAAAATCGAATTTTGTATTCACATTGATTTTTACATTATTTTAAATTAATTTTGAATTCGGGTCAAGTCGGGTTCAATTTGGAGGTCGGTCGGGTAAAAATCGGATCATCGAGTCTGTTTTGAACACCTTTACTCATGAGAGTTCTGACTTGGTTCTTTCTTCATGTAGGGAACTTGGGATTGGGATTGTGGCATACAGTCCTCTAGGAAGAGGTTTTCTCTCTACAGGGCCCAAGATAACAGAGAATTTTTCAGAGGCTGACTACCGTCAGGTCTGTTCATATTCACCATTCTCATACATACACCTCAATAAATTATTCACATTATGCTGTATATGATCCAATTTTGCTCTCACATTGTTGTGGGATGTAGACTTGTCAAATATGTTCGGTTTGAAATTGACCGAAATCCGATTGGAAATAAGTGGGTCATAACCCGGATATTTTTACCTGTAACCCAAAAATATCAGAAAAAGCAGGGTCCAACCCAATTGTTTGACTCGTTTTCCTACTTTAATCTTTTTTTTCAATTCCAAGTTATCATTTTTTAGTCGGAAAGCACTATTTTTCTTGTCAATTTATTTATTTACTATTTTGACTCAATATTTCTTTGTTGATGCCTCTAATCGGTATATTCATCCGCCCCTCAGCTCATTTCTATATGGTCAATTCTGGTAGTTCCCCTGATACTGCAAACTATTGAACATTTCGATCATTTTATTCTTGTACCCGCCCAGTGAAACATAGTTCTCTAATTTGTTCGTCTTTTGAATTCGCGATTAACTCAAAATGGTACAAAAATAGGCTAAAACTAACCATAATTCGTTTTTTTCGATTCGCAATTTGCGAGTTAATTAGAAAATCATGTGACACTGTGCCCGCCTTCCAATCCCTGCTTGTTCACTTCCTACTCGGGTTGAAACATTGAAGAGCTCTTGTTTCATACCCCATGTGATTTGTCCTTTGGATTGGTTTTGGATAGGCAGATTGTGATCACAAATAATGTTGGTTAGGATATTTCTGTTATGGTCAGATTTAGATGGAACTAGACTGTACGTTCTTATAGTCTTTTGTTGTCTTATAAGCTTTGTTAACCACATTATTACCTTCTTGGTTTAGTAATAATATGTATTGAGCCTTTTGATCTTTATCTTCATTAACAACAACTTGTGCATTTTCCTCCCGGCCAGAATTTGCCAAGGTTTAAGCCGGAAAATGTTGAGCATAACAAACAGATATTTGAGCGAGTGAGTGAAATCGCAGCCAGAAAAGGATGCACCCCCGCGCAGTTAGCCCTTGCATGGGTCCATCACCAGGGAGATGATGTATGTCCTATTCCCGGAACTACTAAGATTGAGAATCTAAACCAGAACATTGGAGCCTTATCTGTAAAGCTAACTCCCCAAGATATGACTGAGTTAGAATCCCTTGCATCAGAACAAAGTGTTAAGGGTGATCGATACGGAGGTCTTTCTCCTACCTGGATGGACTCAGAAACCCCACCTTTGTCCTCATGGAAACGGCCTCAATGAAATTGTTATCTGCTTTCTCAAATTTATACAAGAGTTCAACATAGAACTACTTTAGTTTTTGTTATGAACTCCTAGTTAGCTTCAATAAACCATTTACTATACTATTTGAATGAGGTACTTTGTCAATTAAGTGCCTCCCATTTAGGTTTACTCGGTTGTACTTTTTAGCAAACTCTTCCTAAATTTGAGATTATTCATGATTAATTAAAAGTTGAAATTATGATAAAAATGTGTGTTGGATTTTTCTGAACAATTTTTGCAAGAATTAAAAACAAACCTTTCCTTCCCAATATTAGGTCCAAAAAAATGATCACGTTAGGACTGAAAAATATAATCTAAGAGCAACCGTAGAATATATTACATGTGATAACCTTAAATTTTCCGCTTTTTCACGTGGTGGACAAATATTTTCTTTAATCCACGTGGTGACCTTAACCTTCCTATTTTTCCACGTGGTAGACAAAGGGGAAGTTTTTTGTTTAACTTTACATTATTTTTACCCAACGTAATGATTTTTTTTTTATCAAAAAACAAACGTTGTGATCACCCTAATTAACCGCATATTTCGAAATTCAATCGAAATAAGTACTTAATTTAACCAATAACTTAACATTTTATTTCTACCACATGAAAAAGTTGAAAGCTCAAGGTCACAACGCGAATTTAAAAAAAATATTTTTGTGGAAAACCCAAAAACTTAGGATTACGACATGAAATTTCCCTTAAAAAATCTATCAAAATTGAGAATCATATGTTGACTTATTGATTACATGCTTTCATTTCCGCTCATGTGATACATGTTCGATTCTCGATACCTTCAACACCATCAATTCTCCGCTGAAAAAGTCTTATATAAACTGCGTGAACAAATCATAAAAGTATTAAAATAATAAGTATTTTAATTTAGCAAGTAATATAATAAAGTATAATTATTAAAAAATACTTGTTATTATTAAATTGATTTACGCTAAAATAGTATATGGACCAATCGCGATAACCCTTTTAATTAAGGTATCAATTCGTAGAAAGAACGAAATTTACGAGTGTCAAGGTTGTAATACTTGTATATAAAAGACGTTGCCAATGCTTAATATGCCGGCTTTCACAAATATTATTCATTCGCGCGGGTTATTCTTTCTAAGTTCACTGCAATGGCTATCAATCCTCCCACTCGACATTCTCTAGACTTTAGTTTGATTACTTAATCCTTAATCTTTAAAATCATTAAAATTTCAGTTAAATAACTAACTTATTCTTAACATTACTTTTCTGTGTTTGATTTCCAGAACGTCCGGAAGAAAAGCCTCATCCATACAAAAAAAAGGGTCCCACTGTATCAGGTGAGTTACAATTTAATCTCGAAAGAACCCAGGGTGACAATACCATCTATGTTCGAATCGACATGCCAGGAGTTCCAGAAGGTTCTATTATCATTTTTAAGGATTCTGTAGGGAAAGCGGTCCGATTCAGGGGAATAGCCCCGGTTTTATGGCCCCGGTTTGAATCTTGTACTAGAACTTACGTTGGTTGTGTTGGTTTTGATGAGGATATTGATGTTAAGGTTTTGGATATTGATGACTCCATTGTTAATGGTTGTTTTACCATGTTCGTGTCCCCTTTCTATCTTTGTACCTTAAGTTGTCATGAATATCAAGAATATGTTGATTGTGAGCGTGATCATGATCATAATAATCATCATCATGATGATCAGACAGGTAACATTCTTTTTTTTTTTTTTTTTTTTTGATTCTTGGAGTTTTATTTAATTATAATTAATTAAAGATTTTCAAGATAGTAATATATATATATGGCAAGTTTAATTTATTGTTTTTGAATTTTTGTAGTTGAAGCTGTTGAAGGGCTGGAGCATATTTACACTACTTTCATTGAACATGATCCTCGAGATCCTTCTAGTAAGATTTTGTTGTAGTTCTACTTTCACAATTAATTCCATGTTTTGATCACTATTTCTTAATAATATAAATTTATAAAATGTCATGACTCGAGTAATTTAATTAGATACCCTATTGATTTATTGCATTGAATTGTGTGTAGCACAACAAATGAGGGTAATTTTATAGTTACTGACTTTTGAATATGTACAATCCCTGCTTATTCCCAATTACACACAAAAACTTCGACTGACACCGTCAATTTGGGCCAGTTCAGTTCGCAAGTATAACAGTATTTTATTTTTTTTGGTATTTATTAATTTTGACCTTAAAAGTATCAATTTTGAAAATTGATACTTTTAAGGTCAATATTAATATCTTTAAGATTAAAATTGAAAAATGCCCAGAAAATGAAAAAAATGCCCAGGTTGTCACGCGCGCAAATTGGACTGACCCAAATTGACAGTCTCATTATGATGTTTCAAGACTAGCTGTTATTCATAAAAAAGTATACTCCCTCCTATTTACCCAATATATCCCATTTGACTTTTTACCATTTTTAGGTGATCAAATGGGACAATATATAAAAGAAAAAAAATAGTGTTTTTAAAATTTGATAGGGTAAAGTGGGGTTAGTAAGTGTAAAGGTATGAAAAAGTTAAGTGTAGTAAAGGTAAATTGGTAAAGTTAATACACCAAAAATAAAAATGAAACATTTAGGGTGACTTGACCCAATAAGAAAATGAGACAATTATCATAAAAAATTTTTAAATTATCATGAAAATTTTCAAACTTAATTAAATAGTTTATACTGCGTATGACTTAAAGTCAACCACTATAAAATGACAATTAGGGATGGACTAGAAATTTTTAACTCCAACCACTACAGAATGACAATCAGGGACGGACCAGAAATTTTAAAGCACGATTAAACTAAAAAATTTTAATATGTATTTTAAAGCACAGTTAAACCAAAATGTTTATAAATATGTATTTTAAAGCATAATTAAGCACTGAACATATATATATATATATATATATGTTTGCGTGATGTTGCAAGAAATTCCCTTGTCGCTGAATGGTCTCTAGTGTTGAAATACACAATTTGCTCCAAGAGATCGTGGGTTTGATCCAATGCAACTTTTTAATTTTTTTTAAAGGGTTTACACCTTAATAGGTCTGCGCCCTGATTACAATCGAAATGTATCTAAATACCTAATTGTTTATGTTGAAATTGACGTCTTGTATAGGGATAAAACTGAGGGGAGGGAGGCATGAACACATCAATAAATATTTGGCAAGAGGGCTGAAAGGAGCGTATGAAGACAAGATTATTAAGGTTGACAATGTGGACTACTTGTATGTACGAGTCGATGTTCCAACGGTTAGCTGGAGGAGGTGCCTTATCAAAGAGATCGAAAACAAGACATTCATATTTATGGCAAATAATGTTGGAAAAGAGTTGTCCGATGGTATTGAAAGAGACTCGTCTGATGATCGTACAAGATGTTACATGGGTTCGTTGTTTGTGAATTGCAAATGTTGCCTGTACGAGATAGTTCTACATGATTTTAGAGACGGTGTTATAAGGTTCTTGGCTCGTAGGATTTCCAAAGTCAAAGGTAGTACTATTCCATCGACGAATGTTCATTATTGTGATCGTCCTTTGACAATTGGTGAACCGCCCAAGCCCAAGTCTATTCGAGGTCTTAGAGTGCGGAAATAATGTGAATGATGATCCTCAATGATGATCAGTATGTAGAGTTCATCAAGTAGGAAGTGTTTGGATTTGTTAGACAAATGAAAGTAAAATGATATATTAAATAGCATGACTTACTATGCTAAGCACATTGTTTGATGCGTAAGTCATATTGTTTGGACATAAAAAATGCTATGGTCATAGTCCCATATTATGTTCTATGGTCTATATTACTCTATTTAGAATTACAATCATATTACAAAAACACGGTTGCATCACCATATCGCGACCGTATTATAAAGGTTTTGAGTTTATCGCGACCGAAATATAGCCAACATTGACCATGAAATCATTCATATTGATCGTGAAATCTGTTTCATGAACATTATCGCGACAATGATTGAAACTATATTTTTGCATTATGGTTACAATTATAAGCCAAGGGCAAAGCTAGAGTTTTGAAAATGCTGGAGCAAATAGTAAATATATAATTAGCTAAATAATATTTCTTCTGATCAAATATTCCATTTATCTTTTTTGACATTACTTACAATCATTCTTAGTTTGTATTTATTTTTAAATTTTAAGTTTAAATATAGTTTAGTATTATTTTATTTAATTCGTTTTAATGTAAATTTTAATAATTTTAACTTTTTATGATTTTAACCAAATTCAATTAGAAAATTTAAAATTAAAATAGTACATCGGTAAATATACAAAACTAAATGGTCCATTCAATTAAAATAGGAGAAAATATTATAAAAACTGTTATTAATTCAAAAGGAGTGCAACAAGATATAATAATAGGTAATAACTTGTATAACACTTCCAAACGTAGAACTTCAAAATGATTTCTAATAATATTTTGACCACAAAACTTTATGTAATACCAGAAAACTTGTACCTCCTGCGTTCTGATGCTTTTTGCGTTTGGAATATTTCATCTTTAAGAAGATAGAATTGTTTGCGAAAAAAATTTTACCACTTTTTTTATAGTTTTATATGATATTATTATGAACTTTTTAAAAATGGGTTAAAGTGGGTCAAGTTTAAACCGATTTTAATCCGCCTTGGCGCGTTTCAAATTTATAAACATGATCCACGAAAATTTGAATAAAATAAGATGTTTTAACAACTTAAATCCAAAAATAAGCTTCGTGAAAACTTAATTCCCAAAATAAGCGTCCGTACATCTAAACCTAGCCTTGAAGTAGATCGCTATTACTAACAGCGACTTAAAAAAAATAATTATAATATATATATATATATATATATATATATATATATATATATATATATATATATATATATATATATATATATATATATATATATATATATATATATATATATATATATATATATATATATATATATATATATATATATATATAAAGTCGCTGTTAGTAACAGCGACTTAATGCGTTTTAAGTTTCCAGTTCTCAGTTACTTCCTCTTTCCAACCTACTTCCTCCGTTTTGTTTTAGTCGCTACATTTACATGGGCACGGGAATTAAGAAAAGTGATTGACCTACACTGTAGCTGATTGTTTACTTTATAGAGTATAGTATTTTATTATTGTTAATTGAAAAAGAAAAAAGGAAAAATAAGTTGTTAGGTTACTTTATAGAGTATAGTATAGTATTTTATTATAGAGTATAGAGTATAGAGTAGGATAAAAATATGGGTAGATAGAAATTTAAATGATTGCGTTATTACTAAAAACAGAAATGTAGCAACTAATATGAATTTGCCAAAAATAGAAAATGTACCGAGTATTATGGAACGGAGGAAGTACGAGATTAAGGAGTTGACCAATTAACCTTAAAGTCGTTGTTACTAACAACGACTTAAGGAGTTGACTGGTCAACTCCCTAAATCGCTGTTAGTAACAGCGACTTATGGCTTTTATTTTTTTTTATTGTCTTTCGCTGTTAGTAACAGCGATTTACTCCAAGGCTAGGTTTGGATGTACGGACGCTTATTTTGGAAATTAAGTTTTCACGAAACTTATTTTTGGAATTAAGTTGTTAAATAATCTTATTTTATTCAAATTTTCCATGATCCAACCCGCCCCAGCCCGTTTCAAATTTACAAACATGACCCATCCCACCTCGATCTATTTAAATTTTGACCCTACCCAGTCTGTTGAATACATATGGTAAAAATAGACCGTTGTAATCTCATAGGGCCAAAAAGACTTGGCAAGTAGAAGTGAAAATATAACAAACGGATATCGTTGAGATTTGCATTATATAAACTAGAAGTATATATGATAAAGATTTTATACAAGTAAAGGCCATTACAGACTCTCATAACCTTTAAAAATCAGCTACAAGACAAGAACTTACCAGTTGCTTCCCAAGGAGCATGTTCAATGGAAGTAGTGCAATTACTTAGATGGGGATCAATACATTGTAAAACATCAACTGCAACAACTAGAGGTTAAAAATAATTAGTTTACCATTATTATATCTTTAAAATCTTTTATAATATTTAATCGAAATATAATACACTAGTTGTACAAATAATGTCAAAATCTTTAATATTAATCTTAAGAAAACCCAAAACGTTTACCATTATTATAAGAATCAAGTAGGATAAATTCAAACCCAAAGTAAAAATCAAAACATATTGTAAGATATTAATCATGTATTCGATAAATTTAATCACGATAATATATACTTTCATTATTTTTTAAAGTTGTATTTTTATATATTTGATTCATATTAATAAATTCATACATTGCACGAGTTTCTATATTAATTTTATCTATTTTTACAACAATATAATCATTACAAGCAATTTGTTATTTAAAATGACTCTGACTTTTTGAACCCACTTAATATAATACCGGTGTTTGGCAAACGATTTATAGCTGGTCGTTGATAACGAATTACAATATGACGTATTAAACAGCTTGATATTAATTCACAAACCACACACAATGTGAAAACTTTTCCTAGCTATTCCTAATCCTTTCGCACAATGAGACCCCGAATAGAACAAGTTTCGGGAGGTTCACAAAAATGAATGTTCGTCGATGGGATAGTACTGCCGGCGACTCTATCATCGATTTTACGAGCTAAGAATCGTATAACACCATCTCTAAAATCGTATCGAACGAGCTCGTACAGACAACAATTGCACTTAGCAGCCAACAAACCCATGAAACTTCGTAGTCGCCCATCGCAGCGGGAGTCGTAAACAACCGCATCAGCATTAAATACAAGACATCTATTTGCAATCTCTTTGATAACGCACTGCTGAACCGTTGGAACATCCACTCGCACATACACATACAACTCATTACCAATCTTAATGATTTTGTCTTCGTATACTCCTTTCACCCCACTTATCTGAAATGGATTCAAGTCCACTTGCTTTCCTCCCTTCAGTTTTATCCCTGTATAAGCAGAGGTAAAGTTAGGATTTTTAATCAAAGGGGTCAAATAGTGAATATATTAGCTAATATATTATTTACTATAAAAAAACGAGTTAAGTTATAAAAAATTTTAAAATTATATAGACCGAAGTAAACTTAAATCATAACAAAAATTATATTCAACAAATAAAGTTGAAGTGTTTTGACTCTATTATTGGCCAAGTGAGTTTCCAAAAAGGTACTATGAAAATTAAGATAACAAAAATATAAACTCGCACACTGCAAAAGTTGAATGTAAAATTATGAAAAATAAAAAGTAATAATATTATAATATAAATTTATTCGTTAGTAAGGGGGGCCAAATAGTCAATATACTAGCTAGTAGCTAGTATATTATTTACTATATATAGTTAAATTATGAAATATTTAAAATTATATAGACTAAAATGAACTTGTACCGTAACAAATATTATATATTCAACAAATAGAGTTGAAGTTTTTCCAAAATTATCCCTTTTGAAAAAAAATCAAGTGTTTTTGACTTTATTATTTGCCTAGTAATAAAGTCTCCAAAATAAGTACTATTAAAATAAGATAGCAAAAATATAAACTCGCACACCACAAAAGTTGAATGTAAAATTATAAAAGATAAAAAGTAATAATATTATAATGTAAATTTTTAGTTAGTAAGGGGGGCTAAAGCTAAAAACACAAAGAATCACATTTTCGGCGCAAGGGGGGCCTCTTCCAAACCCCATGTAGCTCGACGCTGTGTACAACCCATACAGGATGAGTTAGTAATATTTGGTACTAAGGGCCGGCTTTATAAGGGGTCAAGAAGGGCTTGTGCTCAAGTCCAATTAAAAATATTAGAAAATAATACTTTAATATTTAATACAATTATATTAAATATTTATGATCTCACAGAAGTAGAGATTTTTTATTCTATAAAGTAACATATGGTAAACATTTCATACAAGTAAATGCAAAATCTAATAATTTTAAAATTTTAATCTCAAATGGGTAGAGACTTATACTTAATACATTTATTATTGTTAAATGAAATAGAGTAAATTTATTAATTTTTATTCAAATTAAAATATAATATAATTAATTGGTTGTAACTAGAAATTTTGACTCATCTAAAACAACGAGACCTAAAAATAAAAAGTAGTTAAATATGACTATAATTGAAACAAACTGTTTAATTTTTAATAGGGGCTAAATTTTGGTAATTTTGTTAATTTGTCGGAGAATATATCATTTATAATTGTGAAAGTAAAATACCTATGTTTATCATTTAACCCAAATTTGTAAATTTATTAAGCTGAAATAAGTTTTTTAATTATGCAGTAGAATTACCACAAGAACGTACCAGTTGCTTCCTCAGGAGCATGTTCAATGAACGTAGTGCAATTACGTAGACGCTCAAAACCTTCTAAAACTTGATCAGCTGAAACAAAAAGTCACGTATAATAAATTTACCATCAATATCTTCAAAAATTTTAATAATCTTCAATCCAAATATAATAAACACTAATCTTACCAATAATGTCAAAATCTTTAATCTTTAAAAAAATCAAAAAGATAATATGTAATCAAATCAAATTGTTAAGATAATATTTATGTAGATAGATATACGAAAACCAACATTAGACTAATTTTGTAGTAGCTAGCTAGTTGGCTTTTAAAATCAATAATCTAAACTGTTTATTATTCTAAAATAAAATCTTATAGCCATTTGATTTATTAAACTATGATTATAATGCGAAAAACACAAACAAAAAAGCAAATGACTTCGTTCTTATTTAATTTATTTTTTGACATAAATTATCATAAAAATATCAAACTTATTAATACTCAAGTTTTTTTTATCTTATTTAATTAAATGTATTATATTGACTGGCTTTAAAACCCGCCAATACAGAATTATCTTGATAGTAAACAAAATTAACTTGATGACCTGAATGTACACTACTAAACGTACAAATCGCATTCGAGTCAAGAATAAACCAATAATTAACTCAAATCTAGATGTCATAATACTCTCCCCTATTCAACGTATGTGTCTCATTTTCTTTTTTAGTTAAATCAACTTAAATGCCATATTCTATTTTTGGTTGTTAATTTTACCAATTTATCTTTAAAAAACTCACCTTAAATCACACCTTTATCCTTAGTAATCTCACTTTACCCCTCAAAATTTAAAAAGGCTATCATTTCTCTCTTACCCGTATATCTCATTTGATTTTCTTAAAATTTGTGCAAAGTCAAATAGGACGCATATGGTGAACAATAAAGAGTAGAGGTGTTCAATGGGCCTAGGATACAAAGGCCCATTAATAACCCGAGTCGTTATTGACCCATTAAAATATAACCCAATCTTCGACCCGTTGAACACCTCTGGTAGAGGATATATAATTTTAACAACATTAAACCAATTTATAAAATCAAACAATCTTTAATTAAAATAACTTAAACCAAGAATCAAGAATGATTTAAAAGGAATGAACCTAACCTGGATCATCATCATCATGATCAAATCGTTGATCATCATTTTTAGTATCAAGAAAACAGAGTTGAGCCACACAGGGAGTGAACCACATACGAAAACAACCATTCACAATTCCAAAACCAATTTTAATTTGATCAGGATCTTTATCAAAGAGAACATAACCTGCGTAAAATCTATCAGAAGCTTCGCAATTAGACCATAATATAGGGGCTCTTCCTTGGAAACTTATCATTTTACGTTGACTGTTCTTGAAAACTCTAACGGAACCTTCTGGAACTCCTGGCATGTCTACGCGAACGTAATATACAGTTTCCTTCGAACCTTCGAATACGTTGAATATATGACTATATTCATACGCTGCTATTAGACCGTCTTTTTGGTACGGATGATATTCTTCTGGTTCTTCATCTAAAGATACAAAATTAATCAAAATAAATTGGAGAAATATATCAAATTTAATGACATTATATATATAAATGATAAAGTGTTATACCAGAGGAAGAAGCGGAACAAGGATTGTGAGGAATATAAGGCGGATGATCCATTGACGAGATGGGGACAAGAAGATAATTACGAAAATAAAGACAATGACTGATCTTATTATGTATAGAGAGAGAGGGAACTACAACATCAATATAGTCATTACAAACAATGGCGGATTTAGAATTCAAACCAGCAGCCGATAAAAATTGACACAAATATAATATTTTCATTTCAACCTTATAAAATTATAATTTACTATAATTTATTTTTGGACTAGTTTTTATATGTAATTTGCAGCATAGTTAGTTCAGTGAGAACACAACATATTAATTTCATTGTTGGTTTTTAGTTTGATTCTCGGTACCTCCTTCTAAACTTTTAGTTTTTTAGAAAAATTAAAGTGCCCTCATTTGCAAGCACGTGAGCCAGCTGAACCCGCTTATATGTAATCAAACTGATACTCGTAGGGTGCAACGAAAGCATCACCACTTTTGGCTTTAAATCCTTTTATTAAATTTTGCTCATTCTATTTTTGGTAATGATCTTTAATAATTTTCTGTGTTTACATTCAACTAATCTATACATTTTCTGTGACGGATCCAACTGGGTACTCGAATAGACACTTGACAACACTTAATATGAAGTTAGTTGAGTTGGTAGATTGTTGTTTATCTTAATTAACCACGAGGTTTTGTTTTCGAATACTAGCATTAGCAATTATTGAAGATATAAAATATTATTTGTGGGGAGGTGTACCTTAAATATGTGTGTTCTTCTTTGTGTGTGTATTTTAACTATTGTTTTCATTACTCCTTATTGTACACTCTTATTGTGTTCTTCATCAAAAGAGTTCCTAATACCTTTCACAACACTTACAAGCCCATGAAATTTGTTTGATTCATTTGAAGACAATTAATTTGAATATAAAAATTTACAACAATAAACTTAGAAATTATTGCAATCAATTTGACTTCTTGAGAAAATTACACATTGTATAACACATTAAAATTACTTCATCTCACATGCTTTTATAAAGATACACTCATACTCCTTCGTCTCATTAAAATCGCAATATAATGTAAATTAAAATAAGAACCACTATCACATGATTCACTAATCTCCTTGCGAATTGCGAATAAAAAAAAGCGCTTGTGGTCAGTTTTGGGTTATTTTAGTGTGATTTTAAGCGAATCGTGAATTCAGAAAGCGATTTAACTGACGAATTATGTTACACCGGTAAGAACTTTATAAATTCAAAAGAAGACAACATATGTGTGCCTATTTCTTCCAAGAAGACAACGGGGGAGTGTCTGAGTTCTCCCAAGAATAAGTAGGGTTCCATGCTCTATGACCCTTAACTTTATCAGCTGATGCATAAGACTCAAGTTCAGCCATTTCTTGAGGAGTAAGTTTGACTGATAAGGCTGCAATATTTTGGTTTAGATTGTTTAGCTTGCTTGTTCCTGGAATTGGGCATACGTCATTTCCTTGATGATGAACCCATGCTAGAGCTAGTTGTGATGTGGTGCACCCTTTTCTTCCAGCCATTTCACTCACTCTTTCATATATTTGTTTGTTATGCTCCATGTTTTCTGCTTGGAATCTTGGCAGATTCTGCAAGAGGTTTTATTAGTATCAAAATTTAATAAGATCGACATAGGATATGTTTGGTAATAGCTATTGGTCAAAAATGTTGACACGTTGAGGGGTGGAAAGTGTTAGTTGACTTGCTAAATTGTTTAAGATGCATGTAGGTGTTGATTCGAATCAACGGGTCGATTTCGGGTTAGTTCAAAATCGAATTTTTTGTCTATATTGATTTTTACATTATTTTGAATTCATATTGAAGTCGGGTTAAGTCGAATTCAGTTTTAAAGTTGGATAAATATCATCAGGTCTAATTTATACGCCTCTAAATGGTTGTAATGAAGATATTTGATAAAATTTAATACCTAATTATTTGTTGTATAACCGAGAAAAAATGGGTCAAAAAGTCTAGAGACTATGTAAGAAGTTCTCGTTGTAGCTTTTTGGTTATCACTGAGTAAAGATATTCAAAACTAAAATTCTGACAAGGTGAAAGCATGACATTGTTTGACTGCAATGTTGATATTGTAAAATATAACCGGTTCATGAAAACTTTTGGGCCCTAATTGTCTTAGAAAAGTTGGGTCCCGCCCCAATTTAATTTGTACATTAATGGTCCGTTTGGTAGATGGTAATAAATGGTGGTAATGGGAATGAAAAATTAGTGTAATTTTGATTGAAAAATCTATTGGTTACCTTGATGGTCATGCTTGTCCAACTTCATTCATCTTATTTTCTTCATGAAATTCATTCCAATGCATTACCATTGGGAGAGGTGGTATTAGGTGGTAATGGAAAATTGTAAACAAAAAAACTTTTTTGTGATCAAAATTTCATTACCATGGTAATGATATGAAACTTTTGATGAAATTTTACACTATAAATCATTCCCATTATCACTATTTAATACCACAAACCAAACGGGCCATAGATGCTTAAATGTGGTAAAAGTTTAGCAGCGAGTTTCTTGAGAGACTGTTTTTTTGAGAGACGTCTCTCAAGCCCAATCCATTAAAGCTTAATAAACTAAGAAATGATGATGGGCTTACCAAATTAAAAATGGTCTCTCAAAAAAATCGTCTCTCACAAATATTTGTAAAAGTTTAGAATACTCATAACATTTTTTTAAAAAAAAAAAAACACATTTTTGGACAATATATAAAGAACAAAGTTTACCTCTCGATGATCACCTTCAAAGGATTCTACCATCGTAGGCCCCATTGCAAAGAATCCACGACCTAAAGGGCTATATGGAACAATCCCAATTCCAAGTTCTCTGTTCATAGCATTTTTTCGAATAGTTTATGATTAGCATTTTTTCGAATATATATATATATATATATATATATATATATATATATATATATATATATATATATATATATATGCGCAATCTTTTTATCCTATAAAATTTGTTTGAGTATATAACATATCCTAATACCTCAACTATAAACTTAAATTAGTGGTTGAGTTGGTTTCTTAGCATATGGCATTAGTGGCCGAATCACAAACTCCCCACAAATTCAAGTCGAATATTTCACACTAAATTAATATGAGAAGGGTTTGTTGCATTCACATTTCTAGCTCAAGAGCTCTCGTGTGACGACCAAGGAAATAGGGCGGTTGTTTGAAAAAAAGGCGAAGTAATTTGGAGTAACTTTAATAAGTCTAGATGAGTTTGTATAAGCCCTATTCAAAGTTACTTATTTAGTAGATCATTCTCACGTTCTAATAAATCAAATTGAAGTAAATAGAACATAATTCATGGTCGCGAGTTTTTAAAGCAAAGTTTCTAATTTGAAAAAAACACTTTCGCGGGTCACGACTTTTTTCAGTGGTCGAGAGTTCACGGGTCGTGAAGATTTTCACTGGTCGCGAGTTTCATGCTGGTTTTTGCAATATTTAATTTATTCGGTTTTGTTAGTTATGCAATAGCTACCTACGGTTAATATCGTTATCTTAACTGAATAATTGGGATGCAATGATTTAATATCGATATTGATTCGTGAATCAATGTTGCGGTTCGTGAAGTGACATATTACTTCATGTTGTATGCTCTTCTATAAATATAGAAGGCATGTGTAAGTTATTTGTTACATGAGATATACATGGAATATGCATGTGATTTCTGAGTTTCTTATCCTCTCTAACACTTTACATAGAGAACTTGCAATCTTCGATAATAAATTATCGTTTCTTCCTCCACTTAATTTTTCTCATGTCGTTCTAAATTCCTTGTATCTCAAAACATATTTTCAGTATATATTCCTAAGCACTAAAGTAGAGAGGAAATGATATTTTAGGAAGAAAATCTTGCTTAGAATTTATATCAAATCACATATAAAATCTTCTTGTTACTATGTTCGATATATGGTGATTCCCGACGATGAAGTATATATTTGGTGTATGTTAAACAAAGGTTTAAACTTGTCATATATTTTGTAACCTACTAAGTTCATGTAACTTTATTTTATATGTTTGATTAATAAAATTAAAGTCACAATTACAACAATTCTAACAAGACTTACCTGCAAGTAGGCACAATTTCTTCCTCAATATCTCGTGACCACAAAGACCATTCCATTTGCACGGCAGTTATGGGATGGACAGCGTGTGCTCGCCTGATAGTCGATGCAGATGCTTCTGATAAACCAATGTATTTAATCTTTCCCTCCTCAACAAGTTTTTTAAGTTCCCCCATCTACCCATTACAAATTACAATGTATAAACACAATTAAATTGTAATTCAACTTTCTCATATTTATTCATATGATTAATTAATTCTATAAACATGAATAATTAAACTATTATACAAATAAAGTAAAAACAACTTATTTTGTAAATAGATCATGATAATTGATTGTTAATAGCTTTGTTAGTATGATCATTTTATGGATCACTATAAATTTGTAGGAGGTA
>NC_080047.1:44771688-44866688 GCF_026212465.1 Amaranthus tricolor | reverse complement strand
ATGAACATCACGTCATGTAGACATGTATAAGAGCTACATTCAACATTTTTCCTCTCAAAAATTGCCCAATATCACTAGGACCGATAATTATAAAAGAGTTTTCAGCAAAGCTGAATTGGTCCTTCTGCAGGGGTAGCATGATTGGGCGCTCCTCACACATGCGAGATGCACATGTGTGCTGCCATTTGCAATCTGAAGAGAGATCTTTTAGCTCTGCATCAGTCAAAATTGGATTGGTTGTCATCGACTTTGAACCAACGTTTGATGAGGAACTGATCTCTCTCTTAGAGCCCTTTAGACTCTTTTTCTATTTGAATTTATACAGTTTAATTAGTATAAGCATGCAATTAAAATAACAAAAACAAATAACATACAAATGATTATTACCTTAGTAGTGAATTGAACCCAAGCATATGGTCACGTGACGAAACTACCTTGGGCGTCTGATAGTTTCTCAAGGCTCCACTCTGGCATTGGAACTGGGAGTGAGAAATCTTCAAACCCCTTTACAATAGTTTCTACTGTCACACTTACCTGTAATAGGCATGGAATGCACTGTTAAGTCACCACCATTGGCTCTCTTTGGTTGGCTGTGCAACACCATATGCAACCTCAGTTAAGTCACCACCATTGGCCACACCTAACTGAGGCAACAATAGAGAACAAGGAGTCGTCTCCTGAAAATTATGTCGTTTAGAATACTTACAATATAAAAAAACACGTTGCAATTTAAATTAATAGGTGCTTATATATTAAGAAAATATGTACCTTTACCACAGGCTCGGGTGTTGGCTCAGGAATTTGAGTAGCGGAGTTCACGGTCTTCAGTGTAGGATTTTGAGCTTCAGGGGTAGTAATGGACTGGGGTGTTGGATTTTGAGCAACGGGAGTAATGGCCTCGGGTGTTCGCTCGATCGAAGCCTTAGGATCCCCATGTTGACTTTGCTGATCCTCGAAAATCATATTTGCCAAGTCTACAATGGGTGCTCCCATCTTCTGCAAAACGAATGCAACTTTGTCGAGAACGCCAATCGTAATTTCCCTTCTGAGGGTCGCTACTTCTTCAGGTAGCATTGTTCTAGATTGAGTAGCGACACACTCTTTGCCGAAGGCCTTCTTTAACACCACGCGGATACCTCCTATTCCGACTACCAGCCCTCTATGGTCTTTCCCTAAGACCATATGCAATGCATCAATATTGCCTCTAGGGGTGAACCCCCCGTTGCTTCTTTTTCCTTCTAGCCCATCTGTTCAAATAAAAAGTGACATATATAATAATTAGTTTAAGTTAATCAAAGCCAAAAAATACAAAACAAATCAAGCATATAATTAATAATTTCAAAACTCACCATAGCATCAGCAACCTTCTTCGTTCCCGAATCAGTAATGGTAAATTTACCACTTGAATCTCGGAAATGAAGTCCCTAGTTCCAATCTCGCAACCAATCTCCAGTAGAAGTATTCACGGATGCAGAGGTAGCCGTAGATGAGGTCGTCAGACTCTGATTAGGGTATAAACTCGCATCCACCCACACTTTTCGGGCCTCATCGTACGTTTTTGGGCTCAAGCGATGGTAAAACTTCATTTTGCTTGCTGATTCAGAAGCTTTGCCACCGCTTTTCCTAATTAATCAATAGAAATTAAATGTCATATATTAGTTTAATGATTGAATCAAAAGAACTAAATTAAAGTAAAAGCTATAATATAATGCAACACTAACAACTTTGATGGAAGTTGTTTTTTTTGGCAACAAACGCTTCCCATTCATTCTTCGATATATGACCCCATATTTCATAGGGCATCTTTGAAGGTGTTTGGTCTCCACGTTCATTTTCCGTTTTGACCTTCTCGGTCTTACGGGCACGTTTCTTGGTGATCCAGCTAGTTACAAGCTTGGATTTGAAATCTCTGAATCTTTCAGCAATAGCTGAAAGAAATATATTCTTCTTCTCTTCATCGTTCTCAATGTGAAAAAGATTCTACAAAAGAAAATTTGTATTTATTAGTGTCAATTAAATTAATTTTAAAATGAAACAAAATGAATAAAAATAGTAAAGTTGCTTACCACATTATCATCCCATAGAGAGTTCTTCAAACCCTTTGGAACCTCGTTCCATGCGTACAATATGGAATTCTTACGGATACATATGCCGATTTGTTTTCCATATTGCCTACGCCATTTGCCATAGGGTTGACCCAATGCATTGTATTCCAAGTGCATGGGTTCTGTGACTTTGAGGCTTTTCATAGGACCTCGTCCTTTTCTCTTCTTAGAACCAATGCTAGTAGTGGTTGTGAGAGCATCCGTTGGTACTATTTCTATCTCCGAGGGATATGGTGGGGCGTTTTAAACCATATTCTCATGTCTAACAACTGGGTCGTCATCCTCTTTGTCACCCCTCTCTTCGGAATCATGATCATCATCAATTATGTCCTTCTCCATCTCCAGATCATATTCCTTATCCAACTCACTATGATGCTCATTATCTGAAGTTTCAATCTCGGGGACAATTTTATCTTTGAAAAAGTGCATTGTTGATGAGTACCTGAATGAATATGAATAGAAATATACTAGAACAACATAGGAACATAATTTCAATTTTTACCATTTCAACACAATAATATATACTAAATAGTGTTGTGTGCTAAGTTTCGTGCCAAGCAAACCAAGTTTGAACCACTTTATGCGAGAAAGTACCAAAAACGCTTAAAAAACCTCAAAAACGCAATTTAGCATGTAATATCAAGCATATGATTATTGTTTTGGATTCTAATCATTTCAACACAAAAATATATACCAAATAGTGTTGTGTGCCAAGTTTCATACAAAACAAACCAAGTTTGAACTACTTTATGCGAGAAAGTGCCAAAAGCGCTTTAAAAACATTAAAAACGCAACTTAGCACGTAATATCAAGCATATCACTATTGTTTTTGATTCTAACCATTTCAACACAAGAATATATACCAAATAGTGTTGTGTGCCAAGTTTCATGCAAAACAAACTAAGTTTGAACTACTTTATGCGAGAAAGTGCCAAAAACGCTTTAAAAACCTTAAAAGCGCAACTTAGCACATAATATCAAGCATATGAATATTATTTTCGATTCTAACCATTTTAACACAAAAATATATACCAAAAAGTGTTGTGTGCCAAGTTTCATGCAAAACAAACCAAGTTTGAACTACTTTATGCGAGAAAGTGCCAAAAACGCTTTAAAAACCCTATTTAACCTTCATATTATTTAAATTATTCAAATTATGTATATTTTAATTAATTAACAAACTACATACATAAGTAAACTATTGTGACTATTCATACATAAGTATACTACATAATTAATTAATTAAACTACATACATACATATAAGTAAACTACATACATAATTAATTAACAAACTACATGAATAAGTAAACAAAATACACATATCAAAATAATTAACAAACTAAATATAACAACTTGAAAAGAATGTAAAACTTAAAAATTAAACAACTTAAAGAACTAAATTAAGAACTTGAAGAACTTTAAAAAATGTAAAAGAGAGTACTTGTTGCGAGCTTTATGGAACCGCAGTACATAGTCAATTTTCAATTTTTTTAAAATGCCTTATTTGCTACGGGCTTATGAAAAACTGCAGCATATGCTCTATTTTTTTTTTTTTGCCTAATTCTTTTTTGCTATTTAATGTTGCGTTTAATAAAAACCGCAGCAAATGACACGCAATAGATACGTTTTTTCCACTAGTGTAGCTTCAGTATATAAAATAAGCTTGAACGATAAATAGTACCAATAACCGTAATGTAGCAAGTATCAATTAATATCTTTTTAAGATCTACTAGTTTAATCCTGAAACTTCTGTTTTATTCGCTAAACTAAAATGTATTTAATCTAAATATACTTCAATCCTAAATCAACCCTAATCTTAAACTTTCGTTTTATTGAAAAGTTAACAAAGATGTTTAAATTAATGTTCATTAAACATAGATTAATCATGAATTCAGTTTCATACAAATAACCATGTAGCAACATTGCATTCCAAAATTGAAATTAATCCCTCAATCCTAAATAATTGAACTACTCGCTAGACATTGAAATCGACATAAAACAACATATAAAACCCTAAACATAATTCTAATTAAACATAAATTATACTAAAAGAAACATTTAAAATAAACTAGAGAATGATAAATAATAGTTTGTAATTGGTGAATAAGATACATAATAATAAATAAATAATAGTTTGGAGTTGGTGGATAAGATAAAAAATAATAAGGTAAACACATGATTGGTTAAGAATAAAACAACGAATAGATTAGCAGATGAAATAATATTAAATTATAGTAACCATTGCTAAATGAAAAAATAGTTGAAAATAATAAGATAATTCAAAATAAATTGGATACAAATTCCATAATATATTGACTCAAGTAGTAACAACAATAAAATATAGTAAATATATATATATATATATATATATATATATATATATATATATATATATATATATATATATATATATATATATATATATATTTTACATGATAAACTCATGTTGATGATTACATGTTACAACAAAGCATATTTGAAGCTAAGGGCCATTCAATATTCATTGTAGATGTGGATGGCTTATTGAAGGAAAAACATGCATCAAAGAAATAATATTACAAATGCACTCAAACTAAGGACACAAACAAACAGAAAGATCGCATATATATAAACCATTTCCCTGATGATTTTCTTAAGCTCTAATCAGCGCCTGCCTGAAAATTCAAAAAGCTAATTAAATGACGAAAATATAATATAAGAGAAAGTATTAAATAATAAACTGAGCTAAGTATTTTGTTTACGGGTGTTTTCAATAGATATATATCTTCTTCTACTCATTTAATAAATTAACAGATAAAAATTTTAACATTTTAGCAATGAGAGATTTATTTACTGCACAAATGCACACCATGAAAGCCATAAGACAACAAAATTAACACAAATTCTTGTGAGAGACGGTTTCTTATAGAGACCATTCATAATTTGATTAACCCATTATCATCTTTTTGTTGGAAATACTTCACATGTGAGACACCCACATCGATAAATAGTGGGTTGTTGACTTGCATATATATTGAGTGAGCAAATCTTCCTACTACCATATGGTTTTGGAAAACAATTAACCTCAATGAGTGTATGTGCAAGTCTACGCTCTTGACCCGTGGGTTTGTGGGCCCGAGCCCACGGGTGTCCCGTGCCCACACGAGTGGGCCACAGTAAGATTATGTGATGAATTGTCACGGCCTAATACTTTTAGTTTAATTAAGCCATAATGGGCTGAACCTGAGAGACGACTCTTACAGAAACGGTCTCTCAGGAGACCAGATGTATGTATACACCGTGATATGTGCAAGTAATTTTGTAAAATCAAACATTGATTTTAGCTATAGGTTTTCAAAACGAACCGTTTTGAAACGGTCTTACAGAAACGACTCTTACAGACGTGATATGGGCTGAACCTGAGAGACGACTCTTACAGAAACGGTCTCTCAGGAGACCAGATGTATGTATACACCGTGATATGTGCAAGTAATTTTGTAAAATCAAACATTGATTTTAGCTATAGGTTTTCAAAACGAACCGTTTTGAAACGGTCTTACAGAAACGACTCTTACAGACGTGATATGGGCTGAACCTGAGACACGACTCTTACAGAAACGGTCTCTCAGGAGACCAGATGTATGTATACACCGTGATATGTGCAAGTAATTTTGTAAAATCAAACATTGATTTTAGCTATAGGTTTTCAAAACGAACCCGACAATCTAATATTTATGTGACTTTGTAACCGAATTCGATTTTAGTCTGACTTCAAACTGAATTAAAAGTTATTACATGTAATAGTCAATGAGAGACAAAACCCAATTTTAAACAGACTCAAAACACTTAACTTAAAAATCGATTCAATGATTCGAATAAACATGGTTGTTACCTTTTCAGCATAGATTCCAAGAGAGTAAATGAAGCCAGGAGCATTTCCAAAGAATCCCACAAAGCGACCTTCTAATTCATCTGGAGATGAAAAGGCAGTGACATTTTTTGTATCCTCTCCAGTTCCAAATGGTCCATATCCTTTTGGATTAAAATTTGTATATATCTTCAATGTAGAAATCACACGATCATGACCAGCGTATGTATACTCTCCAGAAGTTCCACTTATTTTTGTTATGAATTCACCTCTTCCCAGCTTAATCTTGCATATCATAATTATAATTGGAACAAAAAATTCATATTAATATTATAATACTAAAATAGGAAATAAGGCGACGGCATATAGTCTCGTCATTTTGTCGCTAAAAAATCGAGAAAAAGGCGATGAGACGCATACTACGAGGTTGACGCTATGTAATAGGACGCTAAAATGAAAATGGACGCCAGAGCGTCGCCACATTATATGCTTAATTTGGGATCACTATCATCAAACAAAAAACATAGTTGAAATTATTTATCAATAAAGTTATAAATTCAGCTAAAAGTTTAAACTAATGGCCGGATACAATATATATCCTCTTCATACATGGTGAATTCAATATTCTTTTTAAGTTGAGGGGTGAATGAGAGTCAAACTTGTAACTTTTTTGTAACGTTGGTATCTGATAATACTATATAAAAAAATCAACTCAATTAAAAATTTAAACTAATTAATGGTTGGATGGAACATATATTCTCCTTATTCATGGTGCTAAAAGTTCCACTCAAATTGAGGGGTGAATGAGAGTCAAACTCGTCACTTTTTTGTCATGTCGGTTTTAAATACCATATCAAAGAACCAATTCTACCAAAAATTTAAGTTAATGATTAAAGTTCCATAATTAATAGCAGATTGTATATCGTAAGTTAAAGAGGGCATATGTTATTATCAACATAAAATATTAGAAGGCCAAGCAAGTTTGAATTTTTATCCTGTTGTTAACACACGTAATAACCACGTAAAGAACCAGATCTTATTATTTCCAAATATGTACAAAATTTTTAACGCATCCACAATAAAAAAAAATTATTAATATTATAATTTTGCGAAATTAAAATGATAATAATATTTAACCTTGGATTCATTATTGATTAAGGCACCACTCGTGACAGTTAAACCACCAGCGACGAACCCAATTGCATCGATGCATTTCCCATGCCTTATAATAACTTCTTTTATAAATTCATTTCCTTCAATTTTCATGGAGAAGCGTTGATTTTCCTTTTGAAATTGATTTCCATATGGTCCGTATTGTACGACAATCAATTTCTGCAAAAAAACTGTAAATTAAATTTAATGCAAAACAAATTATATCTAATTCAATGCATATATAGATTTTTGTTACATCATTACATATCATTTTTTTTATTATTGTAATCAATAGTAACTTTAAATGTATGTGAGAATTATGGGTTATATTATATTATTAGTAGAATTTTATTTCTTTCTTTCTCATGATCGAAGCTTGATTTTCACCGCATATATTATGATTAAAAAGTAATATTGCTTCTCTTTTGTCTATATTAATTTTCCTTTATCCTTAAATAAAAAATATACTCGCTCATGTGCCTACTATTTGTGTCATTTAGAATGGCACATTTATCTATACATTAATTTAATATCTAATTTTGTATAAGTAAAATTATAAAAAGTTTATTTTAGTAAAATATATATTAAAATGAATTAAATAAAATCTTATTAATAGTGTTTTTATTTATGAGATTACAAAAAATAAAATATAAAAAGAGTGATTAATATATAGTGTTAAACATAACGGAATATATAATAGGAATAAAAGATAAAAAAAATATGTATTTGAAAGTTGATTTTGTATGTTACTTTAAATTATTCATATAATTTAATTCTTTATCTAATAGATTGTAAACAGATTCAATTTGTCTAACATTAATTTGACGTGGATCCAAGCTCGATTCAATCCAAAACTAATTACGAGTTATTAGTGAATAATATTAGGAAAAATGGGACACAAAGCTGAGGTAGAGGAAGTATCTTATAGTCAAGGAACCACCTCAACCAAAAATTTAAATTAAAAATTGTAGTTCAAATATAAGTTTTACATATACTCTATTACGACCTCTCACACGAAAACCCCTTGAGCTAGAATTAAATGCAACACCAGTTTTCGTCTTACTTGGCTAATAATTCTATTTCTACTTGATAAGAGGTATGAATGAGATTTAAACTCGTGACCTAGGTTTTTGGTTCCATATGTAGGGGATATAACCATCAGCTTAAGCTTTTGGTTGACTTGGTTTCTTGTCGTGGTATCAGAGCTCGATTTGTTGTTGGGCTTTCATAACTGAGTGGGAGTTTGAAGTGCCCGTTGTTGTCTACTTGTGAGTTATCCCACATTAGAGAAAGAGAAAAAGAAAATATATATCACTTTATAAATTTGAAGAGTAAGTTCTCCTAAGACCAATTTTTTTATTAGCCAGTGAACCTCATTTGGAGGTATAAGTGTTATATCTTCTCCTCCTTATTCGAGTTGTCTAGCCTCATTCTCTTAAACTATACTATTATATATCCTATCATTATATGCTAATTAAGATATATATCCTAGGCCTAAAACAATGAGGAGTACGACAAACTTTTTTTACATCAAAAATTCAAACTAATTTAAGGAAAATACATATGAAGACTAAGAAATTCATACTCTTGACGCCATTTGGTGGGTTGGATGAAGATAGTAATACTGATTATTTATAATATTTGTGAGAAGTGCTGCGATGGAGGACGATAATACTCCTAATATATAGAAGAATGGAACTATATATAATTCACCCATATCATACAATTGCCTCATATTCTGATCATAATTTTTTGTGGACTGGATACACTAGGTACAATAACAATATGAAAACACAATAAAGATAATTTATTTGTTGATTTCTTTGAAAATAATTTGGTAGGGATTTTAATTTGTGATGCTAAAAAATTATGAATTTAAATGTCATTAAATGTGATATTTATTTATTCGAAGGAGATTTTTATTTCTTGCCCTTATTTTCAAGGTATGGTGTGAATTCTCATCACTAGTAAAATAAGACTTGACGTGATTTTGTTGAGTTGATTTTTTACAGAAATTAGATTAGCAGTACATGGATAAATAAACTTGAGTCAAGAAAAATAACTTTAACTATTAACGAAACAAGATTCAACAGATTGTCTACAAACTTGTTTGATCTCATCTTCGCTCGAAAATTAATATCTCTAACTCAATCATGTCAAATTTTGACTTAATTTGTAAGTGCTAGGTGACCGACTATACAAAGTAATCTAAACTATCCTAAATAATAGGAGTAATTTTTATTTATTTATATTTTTTTTAGTTTAATAACTTGCATTTAGACTCAAAAATAGAAAATATTTATAATATATATATATATATATATATAAGGTGTCAAACAATTTTTCATATTTTGGCTCCGTCTCTGCTTAATTCCAACACTTAATGATGTGACATTGTTGTAAAAATAAGCACTATTAGATGTGATGCTTGAATTTTGTTTTAAAATACTTTCTAAAAATTCAATGTAATAATCATGTAAAAAGTAAAAATTTAATGAAGTTCATAGAAAAAGGTACATTAAGTTTCGATGATCAAGGTGAAAATCATGGATTAGCATAGTATAGTGATTGAGACCTTTTTTTTTCACCTGTATAATATTGGGTATAATTCTCACCACCTAATATAAAGATTAATTCTATTGTCCCTTTACCTTAGTAGTTATGTAGCGTACCCTCAAATAAAAAATAAAGGAAATATTAATATTAATAATCAAATTTTTTACCCATTCGCTTTGAATAATTTTATTTTTGAATTATTTTTTAATAACTCAATATTTATTTTTAGTTTGCTATCAGCATAAGCTTTTATTTTATTATAATTCAATTTTTGTCTTAGTTTGCTATCAACATGTCTTATAAATATGCTGACAGCAAACTAAAGACAAAGGTTAATCTATTAAAAAATAATTTAAAATTAAAATTATTCATAATAAATAAATGAAAGATTGAATTATTAATATTAATGTTTCAAAATATAAGTTTTGTTGAAAAAGAAGTTAAAATGTAATAAACATTTCTAAAATCTAGATCCAACGAGTTTTCATACTCAACTAACAATTCCATGTCTTCTTCTCATATTTATTATACATTGAATTGATGTGATTAATGTATGCTTTGGAGAAATTCCTGATTGTTGATATTCTAAACTTTTCCGAATTCGTGATACACACAATGAATGGTGACAAAATAATTTTAATACAAAGGACAAAGACTAATAATCAATTAAAAGTAAATGTAAACCATTCGTGACACACGTTTTGGATGGTACCAAAACTTAAATTACGACTTGAAAAATTGTATTCTAGATTTTCAATACAGTCTTAGGTAGGACAATTGTTTAATTATTGCACTTAATTTTTAAATTATAGTACAAAAACTACTGCAAATTACAAAAAAATATGGTTTGTATCTATTGAAGCATTATCACTTATTTTAGAGTTAATTTATTTGGGTTCGAGTCTTGTTGTGGTGTCGTCACTTTAATACTCTCTTTTCCTCACTATATTATTTATGTACGAAACAAAATTAATAAAATAAAATTTATACTAATTACGAATAAATATAGGCATGGAAAACGTACATTATTAAAAGTTTACGATATTTGTCAAAGTTATATAAGATAAAATATATTGTCAAAAACTACCTACAGAAATAATTTAATTTCATATGAAGGTGAAGATGAAGGTGGAGGAGATTGAAAATAAAAATGAAAATGAAGAGATTGAAGATGAAAATCAAGATGAAGGTTAGATGGAGATTAAAATTATACTCCCTCCGAATCAATTTAGATATTCCATTTGCTTGGACACGGTTATTAAGGATGGTGTGGGGTCCATTAAAAAGGGTAAGTAGTGAAGGGTAGTTGGGTAAGCAAGGTATATGAGGGTATATTCGTAATTACTTGTATGAACTAATGATATTTAGGTAAAAAAAAATTGACAAAAATACAAATAGGACAACTAAAAAGACTTTGCCAAATAAAAAAATGGGACAACTAAATTGGTTCGGAGGGATTACATTTTACCATTTAACATTCACGTATTGTAGTCGTAGACTGCATGTGGGTCAACAAAATACTTAACGGTCAAATGGATAATTTACGTTAGTGGGTAAGTTTGTCTTAGAATCATTATGGATATTATCTTATCTCTATATTAAAATAAAGGCAAATGTTATAACCATTAATGCTAATAAGATTCTTTTATATTCCCCATATAACCATTAAGGCAAATGGTATTGATTTTTTTTTTCAATATAAGAGCAATTTATTACTTTAATTTTGTGGTGAACAACTCATCCGAATTATTAATAAACTTGTCAAAGATTCCATTGAAATTAGTCTATGTACATTTATTATAAGAATTTGCTAATTTTTATACATAGCCCTTAGGGCTATGTATAACAAAGTCCTTTTTTTTATTACGAGGTATACTATATAAAGATCCCATGTAATTAGAATTAGGGCATGCGATACAAAGTGAGGAAAACTAAGAGAGAAAAAGCTTGGAGAGCCATTGTTGTGGTTTCTCGTTCATCTTGTAATCTCTCAGTTTATAGTGAAAAGTTTATTCTCGGTGCCGGTGGATGTAGCTATTACATTGATAGTAAACCACGTTAATTTCTCTGTGTGATAGTAAACCACGTTAGCTACAACACTTTGCATAATCAGTTTCAATCTTTTTCCGCTTATATCTTGCATTTTTATAACTTCACTTTCCATTTTTTTTAAATACTCGATCACAGTGGCTCTGATCAATTCTATAATTTTTCTAGGAACTACAGACAAATATACGATGCATGTATCACTAATTTCCTACAATACATATTATATATATATATATATATATATATATATATATATATATATATATATATATATATATATATATATATATATATATATATATATATATATATATTTATATATATATATATATATATATATACACACACACACACACACACACACACACACACACACACATATATATATATATATATATATATATATATATATATATATATATATATATATATACATATATATACATATATATACATATATATACATATATATATATATATATATATATATATATATATATATATATATATATATATATATATATATACATATATATACATATATATATATATATATATATATATATATATATATATATATATATATATATATATACATATATATATATATATATGTATATATACATATATATATATATATATATATATATATATATGTATATATACATATATATATATATATATATATATATACATATATATATATATATATATATATATATATATATATATATATATATATATATATATATATATATATATACATATACATATATATATATATATACATATATATATATATATATATATATATATATATATATACATATATATATATATATATATATATATATATATATATATACATATATATATATACATATATATATATATATATATATATATATATATATATATATATATACATATATATATATATATATATATTAGGGCTATGTATAAAAATTAGCAAATTCCTATAATAAATGTACATGGACTAATTTCAATGGAATCTTTGACAAGTTTATTAATAATTCGGATGAGTTGTTCACCACAAAATTAAAGTAATAAATTGCTCTTATATTGAAAAAAAAAATCAATACCATTTGCCTTAATGGTTATATGGGGAATATAAAAGAATCTTATTAGCATTAATGGTTATGTGTAGCCCTTAGGGCTACATATAACATTTGCCTAAAAAAATTAGCTTAAGAATACAAAAAGAAACCGTCAAAAACCAAGAATAACCGGCAAAAACGTGAAAAAACCGCTTCACGCATTACCCGCATGAAGTCCGCGCCCTCCGCACGTGCGATCCGCGTAGATCTCCGCGGCACGCGTCCAACAATTTGCCCAAGACAAAACCTTCTCCTCGCCCCGCGTAAAACTCCGCACCCCGCACATTAATGCCCCGCGTATTTCTCCGCACCCCGCGTATCCGCGCTCCATGTAGATCTCCGCACCCCACGCATTTAGCCTTTTTTAACCCACAATTAATTCATCTTAGACTGATCTTAGACTCGATTTGAGCCACAAAATCCCAGCACAAAGAAAAAGCTTGAGCTAAAAAAAAATGCGTACACATGTTGAAAATCAAAGGAGTGACATATTCGAATTCATGACGGCAAACAATTTTGGAAAACTGTCTAATGAGATTTGCTAGAAAAATAGTTCTAGTATGATATCAACGCATTTAATTTTTTTCTTATTTAATAATATATTAAATCAATGCTTCCATTAAGTGTTTAATTTAATCTTGTTTTGGTAGTATGAGGCATATTTTATGTTCTTAAGTCAGCTTTATGAAATTTCCTATTTTGAGAAGTATTCATTTAGACTTTGATTATCAACTTGTAGTGATATAAATACAGTGGATACCATAAATAATATACAAATATTAAAATAAAGTTAGTGGAAAAAATATAAAGACTATAACTATTATAAATATAGTATTTAAATAAATTTGTTAAGAAATATATGGAGACCATAAGTAATATAAAAATATTAAAATAAAATTAGTGAAAATAAATGAGTACCATAAGCATTATTAAAATAAGGATACACAAGGTTAATTATGTCTAAAATTTATGATATAAACAGAAAAATTTATACGAGAATAATAAATAAAACAATTCAAAATGACTAAAAGCGCAAGCCTCAAAGAGGTTTAACAAAGAAAAACAAATGAAAAATATAATGCAAAATGAACACAAGTGTTTATGAGGTATCTTAAATACCTCCCCCTCAAATATAGTTTATTATAATGAATTCAACAATTACAAGTATAATAAATTACCACCCTTATTTTGAGAACAATCTCTCAAGATCACAAATACTAAAGCAAAGTAAGAACACTCTCAAGTTTCTAACAATACAATAGCCCTCTCAACAATATGTGTGTTTGTGGTGAATGTTACTATGAGTGATGAATCCTATTTATAGCCAAGATATTCATCACTCTTAGTATTCCCTCATAAATCACCATAAACATACATGTAACATCTCAATTAACATCCTAATTAACTATGACAATAAACATTACAATAAACAATAGAGTAATGCACCACATAATTGCATAGTCACTTCATATTCTGACCAAAAACAGGATCCAATGTGGTCTGCTGAACTTCCGCTCGACCCGAGCCACTACCTCGCTCGGTCGAGCGAGCTTCCAGAGAAGCTACTGACTTGTTCTGCACACCTTGCTCGACCGAGCCAACACCGCTCAACCGGTCGAGCAATACTTCACTCGATCGAGCGATTGGTCGAGCCACTCACTGTTCTACTTCTTTATTTGTTGCTTTGATCAAGCAACTCTCATCAACCGTTCCAAACCTTAAACCACCCATATTCGACACATCTTTATCGACACATCTTTATCGATCCTCTCTAAAGTACAAGACAAAGCATGTTCGATTATATGTTTAAAGTTAACTTCATCATTAAGATTATTGGTCAGGGGCGGACCTAGCTAGGGGCAAGGGGGGCAGTGGACCCCCCAATCTGAAAAAATAAAATGCGGTTTTAAAAATAAAAAAAATAAAAAAAAAAAAAAAGAAAAGAAGCGTGCTGGAGTCCTTTGATTTTATTTTTATGGCTCATTTCATGTTGACTATTTTTTTTGCTACACTAATGATTTATGTGTTGCTTTACAAAGAAAGGAACAAGATATTGTGAATGCCATTAGCCTTGTTAAAAGTACAACGAATGTGTTGCAAAAGATGAGGGATTAAGGATGGGATAGTCTCTTATACAAAGTCATTTTATTTTGTACTAAACACGAGATTGATGTTCCATCTATGGATGCTCAATATGTACCTCAAGGAAGATCAAGACGTTTTGCTAAACAAGCAACAAATCTACATCATTTTCGGGTTGCAATCTTTTTGGAAGTAATTGATTTGCATCTTCAAGAGATTGATAACCGTTTTAATGAGAAGAACATGGAGTTACTTACATGCATGGCTTCCCTGAGTCCTAGAAGTAACTTTTCATCTTGTGATAAAGAGAGGATACTTAAACTTGCTTCTTTATATCCCGAAGAGTTTTCATGCTATGATTTAACGGCTCTTGATCTTCAACTTGATGTCTTCTTGGATTCTATGCAAAATGATGAAAGATTTCATGATTTGCAAGATATCAATTCTCTTTCCATGATGCTTGTTAAAACAAGGAGACATGAGACTTTTCCTCTTATACATTTGCTAATCAAGTTGATGTTGATTCTTCCTGTTGCTACGGCAAGTGTAGAAAGAGTGTCTTCCGCAATGACGTTTGTCAAAAATAAGTTGAGAAATAGCATGGGTGATCAACTAGTGAATGATTGTTTGGTTACTTACATTGAGAAGGAAGTGTTTCTACAAGTTTCTGATGAAAAGATTATTGATCGCTTTAAAATTATGAAAACTCGAAGGATGAATTTGTAATTTTCATTTGAACGCTTGTATTTTTTTTTTTTATATTTTGGATTGTAAAACTTTTAGCATCGGATTTGATATTGTAAATTGTAAATATTGTTTCTATTATGTTTTCTATTTTTCTTTAAAAAAAAATTATTCGGACGACGATCAGATTATCCGAACGACGTGACGTTCGGATTTTGACCCCCCAATTTGAAATTCCTGGGTCCGCCACTGTTATTGGTACTTGCTTTAACAATGACAAATGGGAAAAACTTGAAGAAACCAGTACTTTTAAACGGTAGATGCAACAACAAATCATAATCGAAGGAAAGGGCTTAGGGCCATTCAATATTTATAGTACATCTCGAATGGCTTATTGAATGAAAAACAAGCATGAAAGGAAATTACAAATGCATTGAAACAAAGGGCACAGCACAACATAACCGTCTTCTTAATTAGATTTGCCTTCAAATCACTCAGTGAGTGATGCCTGCAAATAAAAATAAGTTTTAGATTAGCTTCTTTAATAACAAATCGGCCAATAACCTTACTTTAATTAGAAAAATATGTTGAAAATCGGGTATCACTTAGAGATCCTAAATATCACTTTTTAAGAAAAGTCTTAGATTTGATTTTTACTTTATCTATTATTTTTTCTTGGCCTACTTTATAATCAAATAAAATAACTAAAATATATTTTAATAAAATAAATTTTAATTTTGGCTAAGTAATTAGGTGACGATAATATAAAGGTAAAGGACGCTTCCAGTATTCAGCACAAGGCAGGGTACGGGTAGGGGTTTTTTTTTTTCCTGAAAGATGCGGACAAATCAGACCCGTTCTCCTAAAGAGGGAGTAAGGAGCGATGTGCGCAGTCAAGAACCCCCCAACTGATACCTACACCCAGTAGGGTTCGAACCCCAAACCTTCTACTCCATATACAGATACTCTATTTATTGAGCCACAAGCGCTTTTGATTAGGTGACGATAATATGGCTTAACTAATAAGACATGATTTAAAATAAATGATTGTAAAAATTCAATTGGGTTTTGCAATTAGACCGTCTTACCATAAGACAAGTTCATATAATAATCAATTTTCTCTATTTGATTATATATTAAGACAATAAGTGAATATTGGGTTCTACTTTTATTTTTATAGGCCTTTAAGCTATCTTTCACGTGTAATCACGTCTCTTTATCTTCCTCGAGCCGAGGGACTCCTTTGGCCGCGCTCTCCTTTATGGGTATGAGTTGCCGCCGTCTTTTCCTCCCAGACCCTGGCCTTAGTTTTTGCTATGAGCGGGATATATTGGGTATGATCAGTCCAATAATAATGATCTCATCGTGAAATCGTTTCATTTAAAAATGTGTGATTAAAAATTCAGTTTATTTTGGTGCTTATTGTAACTTTAACCGTCGACTTCAACTTTTAGTTTGAATTGATTGTTTGATATGGTATCAAACGTCAACGTGACAAAATATTCCTTATTTTAAATGAAATACTTAGCATCGTAAATAATAGGAAATTTATCTAGTTCAAATGTCTGTTGCGCACGTGTTACCTTTTCAACATAGATGCCAAGAGAAAAGACGTAGCCAGGGGCACTTCCAAAGAAACCAGCAAAACGACCCTCCAAATTGTCTGGAGATGAAAAAACATTTAAATTTTTGCTGTTTAGTTTAGATCCAAAAGGTCCATATCCAGCCGGACAAAAATTTGTATGTATCATCAAAGAGGAGATCAAACGATTGTTATTAGCATTCAAATATTCTCCAGAAGTTCCACTTATTTTTGTTATGTATTCTCCATCATTCAGCACTATCTGAAATATAATATATTACATTAAAATTGGAAAAAAAAAAAAAAAAAAAAAAACAAACAAAGTGTTAATTAGGGAAGCGAAATTAGCTAATTAATTACACACTTAGAAAAGAAATGTACTCATTATTATATTATGTTTTACTCCCTCGGTTCCATAAATTTTACTTTATTTTTTTTAGTCTGTAATATTAAATTTTTCTTATTCTTATTTTTTTAATAACTTTTTAAATTCAATTTTCTATTTTCTTCTCCTTCTTCATTGATTTTCCACCAAATGTTTAATAGGCCATGTTTCTTTTGTTGAAAAATATATTTTTTGAAATTACCATGATATTAGAAGTATTCAGAAATTACCAGTTTGAAAAATAAGTTGATAAGATAAAGTTGTCATAATCAACTTTGTAATATAAATCATCATTTACGTGTGAAGCTAAAAACAAAAAATGCATGATATCCTAATATATATATAGCATATTCTATTCTATAATAACAGAAAATGTAGAATATTGTTTATACAACAATAACAATAATGATAAATAGCGATACGTACAAAATCAAATAACTAAAAAATTTAAGAAGGTTAGAGATTAAAGAATTGTAAATATTAAAATACTGAATTAAGTGAGTACAGGCCAGACGAACATTCGTAAAATATCAAAACCTTAATTTCAAAAAATTAAAATCGATTATATCAATTATTATACTCCCTTCAATTCAGCACTAACGTCTTCTTTACTTTATACACTTTATCCAATGCACTTATTCAATCTTTAGTATCTCTAATTGTACATTATTAAAAATTATGAAAAGTTGATATGAATAATCCTTGCATTGAGACGAATCAAACAAGATCCAAATGACTATGTTTTAACTTATAGATTAATAATAAAATATATAAATTAAGAGTAAGAGATGAATAGTGTCCAAAAAGCAAATCGTACGTTAGTACTGAATTGGAGGGAGTAGTAATTTCAATGGTTGTTTACCTAAATTTTCATCCTGAGTGTCATTAAATTAAATTAAATTCAATGATCAATTTTAGATTTATTTATTTTTTAAAGGTGTGACTATAAGTCCATAATGGTCAATGAACAATATTAAAAAAAAAAAAATGGAATAATATATTCAACCTTAGATTCCGTTCCTCGTAAGCCGCCACTTAAGACAGTCTTACCACCTACAAGAAAACCAATTGCATCAACGCAATATCCATGCCTTATTATCACTTCTTTTATAACTTCATCTCCATCAATTTTCATCGAGAATAGTGATGCTTGGAGTTGATTTCCATAGGGTCCATATTGCACTATATTCTCTTCTTTCTGCAAATATGCAATTTACCAAATTAATATTATTATTATCAAATTAATTATCCCTTGTTGTATGTCTTCAATTCTCCTTAACCACAAATTAAAATCACACCATATTTATTTAATTTAATGTGATTGAATCAACTCGAACCAAACTAAATGATTGACCTATGGAATTTAATTAAGTAAAATTGTAATTAGTTATGGGTTTGTTTGGTAAATAATTGTTAGTTGATGAAGGCTTCAAGCTATTGGTCGCAACTTTTGACTGATTTGACCAGCTTGAAATATTGGTTATAAACCAGTTGTTTAATTAGTTAATTATTTAAGATAAATATTTTAAGTTAGTTCGTAGAAAGAGAAGATTTATATGTTTTCTCTAAAAATCTTTCCTATGTTAGAAGGTTTATTTGATAATATTGCGAAAGAATTTTTGGGTTATCTTTTCAATTATTTTCCATCTATTTTCTTCATCCTCCTCCTATTACTATTAGTATCAAAATAAGAAATGTACAATCCCTCTTTTTTCTTCTCCTATCGTAAAAAAAATAAATAAAAACAAGTACTTATAAAAGGTAATATTCCACATTTACACCTTTAATCATTAATCAATACATGCTAATATCTTAACTTAAAACAAATTGAGAGAAAAAAAAAAAAAGAAGTATTAACTTAATTTTGGAAAAAAAAGTTAAAGATAAAGAAATTCATACTGTTGATGCCATTTGGTGGGTTGGATGATAGTTTATTGAAAAATAAAAATGTTGTGAATTGTAGATGTTAAGGGCTATGATACTCTTACTATATAGTAGAAGATTCGAATTATAATTTTCACACCTACCAATGTGAACCCTTAACTAGTAGAGGTGTTTGCCAAGATTAATACGACTTTTTCATAATATTAATTTTTATTATAATTTCACTTATTAAATAATTCAAATTTTAGCGGATATTTATCTAGAATAAACTTCGGTAACCGAATGACCTGCTATAGTAGGTAATTTGTCAAAAAGTAAACTGAAAATTAATGTAAAATTAGAGAAAAATTTTGAAAATTTACTTAAAAAATTCTAAATAATAAAAAAATATATAAAAATTTAACATATTTTTCAACATTTTAAGAAAATATAAAAAATTACCATGTTATTCTAGAAAAATGCCCCCCTAAAATTTGGATCACCAATGAATAATCAATACGTAGAATTATTTTATAAAAAATCATAAAAATGTTGAACTATTTTAGATAATTTTTCAAAAAAAATATAGGAGTAATTACCAAAACTCAATCTAATTCATAAAATTCTCAATTAATGCTTTAAACATTATTCCCACTAAGCTTTTACCCAACTTTGTCCTCCTATACATTTAAAAAAAATACAAGAAAAAAAAAACTTTGTCCTGCTATTATTAATTAATTATTAGGGTTTTCGTTGTTATATATGTAATCTTAGTCCTTAGACACTGGATTTAAACATTTTTATTATATTACTAAAAATAAAATGGATAAAGATATTTATAGCCCTAAGGGTTGTAATAAAAACTAATAATAAATTTTCTTTATTATTAATAATTTTAACTTTTTAAGAAAATTTAATCTTAAAATTGAAAAATAATTAATACTTGATATAACTATAACTTTTCAAGAAAAAATAATTGCTAAACTAATAAAATACAATTAAATTTTTATATTTTTAAAACAAAAATAATTTTAAATGACGTAAATAAAATATAATATTCTATTTTATAAAAGTTTTATATATCATTTTCCAAATAAAATTTAGTTGAAATTTTATCTTCAAATCATAAATTTTCATCGATCAATGTACTTAAGTACTCCTATTTCATATTTCCATTTTTAATGCTAGTTTCAAACTGTTACTAAGTCGTTGATTAGTTTATTTATGATAGGTCTTTAATAATCAATTACTAATGATAGACTAATATTCAAGCAAATGAGAAAGCAATTCATTCGTGAATCGTGATACACGCCAAGGATAGAGCCAAAACTCAATTACTCCCCTCCTTTCTTTATTTGTGCACTTTACTTTTTCATATATTTCAACATAAATTTTAAGTCTCGATATTTCATAGTATGCATAATAAAAAATTATAAAAATTATATATTAAAATTCTTTGCATCAAAACGAATCTAACAAGATCCCATATTAATATATTTTGTCTTGAATATATATTTTAAAAATCAAACTTAAACTTTTTTCTCATAAAGTGAAAAAACTTAAAGCAGACAAATAAAAAGAAACGGAGAGAGTAATTGGAAACATGAGGATATTGATCAAGATATTTTAATTTCTATTTATCTGGCCTTTTTAAAAAAATTATCTTTTTTACACAGAAATATATAAACTCATTTCGCTTTCTTTATTAATCTAATTTATTATTTAAAGTTTTAAAAAATCATTTTAATTTAGAATATGTATTTCAAATCCTTTTTACTTCCTTCATTTTATATATTAATTATCACATTTAATTTTTACACTATAATATTCAATGTATTATTTTAATTCTAATATCTTTTATAGTCGCATAATAAAAAATTATAAAAATCCATATTAATAAATTTGATATTGAGGCGACTCAAATAGGATCTATTTGACTATACTTTGACAACTAGATTAAAATAAAATACAAATTAAAAGTAATTAATAAATTACGCCAAAAAATTAAATGGGACAATTACTCTGAGTTGAAGGTGTATAAAACATCATTCAACTCATTTGTTCAATAAAATCATACATTCTACTATATGTCTTTGTTTCTCTATATATAATAGCACCATTTAACTACAAAGTATGAGAATTTTTAAGTTGAATAATACTCCCTCTGTTTTCATATGTTCTTCTCAAATATAATTTACGAATTTTAGTGTCAAACTTTGACTATGATTTCTCATCGATCTATATGAAAAAACATATTCATATGGAATTTTGATAGATTCATCTCAATATATATTTTGCAAATATCAACTTTTTAGAATTTTTAAAAAACTCACAATTAAAATTATTTAAATTTTAAGTTTGTATTGAAATCTACACAAAAAATAAATAAGAAGAACAAATGAAAACAGAGGGAATATTATTATAGAGAGATAGTAAAAATAATAATCTTTGACTATGTTTACAAGCATTGAATTTCCTTGAATTCCTTCTATCTATCACATAACGAAACAGCTCGAAGAAGTCAAGAACCCCATGAATTGATCTCCAAAATAAATCTTGATAGAGACTAATATTCAAACAAATGCGAAAGCAATTCATTCGTGATACACGCCAAGGATAGAGCCAAAACTCAATTAATTAGTGGGAAACAAATTATAAGAGTATTGATCAAAATCTTTAAAATTTCTATAATAGTTTTGCCTTTTTTAAAAAATTATGCTTTTTTACACAAAAATATTTAGGCTCACATTGTTTTGTTTTTTCAATCAAACTATTTTTAAAATTAAGTTTGAAAAATGTCTTTTTCGGAATATGGTTAGATTTTGATTAAGAATCTAATTTAATTAACAATAGATTGGTTATGCAACTTAATTGCAGTTAAGAATTGTAAATAATAGGATATATTCAACCAGCTAAACAATTTTTTTTAAAAAAAATAGTTTATATACATATAATAAAAATTTAGAAAATCGAATATCCAATTTTGTAAACATTCCGCTCCATATTCAAATCTGGTATCTGGTTCATAAATCGGAGATCCAATCCAAAATTATGCGTTTTTCAAAAAAATAGAAAATTATCCAATTTTTAAAACCAAATTTCATATTTTTATCACCCTTAATTTAAATAATAGATTTAATCATCTTAGATATACTTACATAGGGTGAAAAGTATAAATCAACTCTTAGATTTGAGAGAACTCATTAGGAGAATTCATTATTTGATAGTAAAATGCGCATAATATAACGTGCATGAATTAACCCCATCGGGCATTAAGTGTCCAAGCCTACAAAAAGGAAAAATACAGCCAAAAGAGTGTCGCAGTAGGTCGCTCCTTGCGCAGTATTAATTTTAAATCCTTTTTACTCCCTTGATTCACAATAATTATTACATTTGATTTTACCCTCTATATTATATATTATTTTAATCTCAAATATTTTAATATATTATACATAATTAGAAAATATCAAAATTGATACTAATAAAATTTATTTTAATAAAATTCATAATATTTTAACATCTAAATTAAAAATAAATTACAAATTAAAAATAATTGATAAATAGTGCTAAAAATCAAATAGGACAATTGCTCTGAATTTAATGGGTATTAAATATCATTCAAGTCTTTTACTCAATAAAATCCTATATTTTAATATCTTTGTTTTTCTATAATAGCATTATTAAACTAAAAGAATATGAGAGTTTAAAGTCAAATGATCCAATTTAAGAGTAACAAAGGAAATATTAATCTATTACTTTGATTAATTACAACTATTGACAGATCTAATGTGTAGTCATTAAGATCAGCTAACTATCACTTAAGTCCAAGTTAAAATCAAACAGTATATATAAAATATGCCTTAATTGAGTTGATTAGGGTATTGTCATTCACATGAGTGACTATGGATCGAAATTCATAAAATGCACTTTACTTAAGAAAAATTTTATCACTTATTTTTTTTCTAGATCCACCACTAATTACTATCATTTAATTTCTTTTAGTCCATCACATCATCAAACAGCTCGAGGAAGTCAAAAATCTCAAAACCAAATAACTCGAATTTGTGTGAAAGATTATTGTGTGCCTCATAGGCATAGTAAACATTAACAAAGTTTTTGAATCTAATTAAATATTGAGGCCCTCAATTTTTTAGGGCCCTGTGCGGTCGAACATGTTGAACATATTTAAAACCTTTGTTGGTGTGTTTAAATCTGCCAAGAAGACAACGGCGGAGTGTCTGAGTTCTCCCAAGAATAAGTAGGGTTCCATGTTCTATGACCCTTAACTTTATCAGCTGATGCATAAGACTCAAGTTCAGCCATTTCTTGAGGAGTAAGTTTGACTGATAAGGCTGCAATATTTTGGTTTAGATTGTTTAGCTTGCTTGTTCCTGGAATTGGGCATACGTCATTTCCTTGATGATGAACCCATGCTAGAGCTAGTTGTGATGTGGTGCACCCTTTTCTTCCGGCCATTTCACTCACTCTTTCATATATTTGTTTGTTATGCTCCATGTTTTCTGCTTGGAATCTTGGCAGATTCTGCAACATTTTTGGAATTCAACATTTGAGCATAGCCTGTGCAAAGCGGTCTACAGTACAGTCTCATTATTAAAGACACCCTAAAAATTCATTTTAATACTTATTCGATTTATTGTTTCAATTATCGAGAACACATATATACTATTTTACACGAGAGTAACCAAGAAATAAAGAGCCAAATATTATTGGTATAATCAATAGAAAGATTTTAACATATACTAGTATTTTGATTTTTTTCTATAAATAATGTAAGGGCCTATAACATAAAATTAGCATAGGGGCCTAAAATTTACGAGACGGCTCTGCATTTGTGTAAGATTGATATGAGAGTTTTTTTATGGCTAGAGACTACAGACAAGAACAAATAATAAATGTTGTGATTACCTTAATTGGCTTCATATTTTATAATCCAGTCGAAATAAATATTTAATTTAATAAAAAATTTAATATTTTGTCTACCATATAAAAAAAATTAGAAAGGTTGCTTGATAGTTGCAAACGCATAAGAATAAATAAATAACGAATACTTTTTTAAAAATGCACCATAAAACTCTAATATGTACTTTTTGAGTCCTGGCGTACATATCGAATATAACAAATCCATACTACTAATAAAAAATTCTTGCATAAGACCGTCTTAACGTGAGACGAGCCCATACAGGCAGCTTATAAAATACATAAAAAAGAAACAATGAAATTTGAATTGTACAGCTTTTTTAAAGTGTTTATGCTGATGCAATCAAATAAAGAATCACAAATTCTTATATAAGACGGTCTCACCATAAGACATGCTTCATATTTGGGTTAAATAGTCTAATAATAGAAACTTTTAACTTATGGACTTGTTGTTTTGAGGTCGTATCATCGTGAGACGGTCTCATGCAAGTAGGGTGATAAAGAATTAGTGACTAATAAATAAATAAACAAAAATTCTTGTATGAGACAGTCTCATCGTGAGACGTGCTTCATACTTGGGTTAAATAGCCTAATGATAGAAATTTTTAGTATAATGAACTTTTTATATGAACTCGTCTCACGGTGAGATGGTCTCATATAAGAGGAGCTGATAAATAAAAAGGAGACCCACCTTGCGGTAATCACCTTCCGGAAAGGCTTCAAGGACTTTGGGCCCCGAAGCAAAGAATCCACGTCCTAATGGGCTGTATGGAACAATTCCAATTCCAAGTTCTCTATGCAACACCAACAAATGTGAAGTACAATGCCAACATTAGAGATGAGTAAAAATAATAAATAATTCACAAGATCACCTAAGAGACTGTGTTATCGTAAGACAATCTTAACTTAAGCTAAAAAGTCCGGTTCAAAATTAATCAAAACGTTCACTGTTGCTTTTGAAATGCTCATTGCATGTATTTTCAAGGCTTAACTTGACACACTGAATAACAAAATGCTCATTATAGTTTTGAAAAGAACATTTCGACCGTAAAAAATGCTCAACTTAATTGTTTAGGATTCACTTGAAAACATATTTTCATGTGTAGCTGATTGCTTTGAACTCAATCCATTACTTAAAGTTTGACCTATTTGACCAAAAAAAATTGCTCTCATCCAAATAAAATAGTAAAAAGAACAAACATAAAGTACACTCTATATAGTATACTTTCTCAGTTTCAAAATATTTGCATTATTTGACTTTATACGTATTCTAATGTATTAATTTAATTTTTAATATTTTTTTATTTATAAAAAAAATTTAAAAATTAGATATTAATAATCTTTGCTTGAAAAGCAATCAAAAAAAATATTACTTAACTGTATTCTAACTTATAAAATAAAAATTAGTCACAAATTAAAAATAATAAATAAATAGTGTAATTTTTCTAATGTTATAATAAGGGTATTACCGGCACGTAGGTACAATTTGGTCCTCTATATCTCGCGACCATAACGACCATTCCATTTGTACAGCGGTTATCGGATGGACGGCGTGTGCTCGCCTGATTGTTGCTGCACATGCTTCTGATAAACCAATGTATTTTATCTTCCCTTCTTCAACTAATTTTTTAAGCTCCCCCATCTACACATCACGTACAAATACAATATTTAAGATTCTTAAAATCACATGGTAAATTGATGTTTTGTCCTTCTATTAAATTTGTCTAACTTTTCTTTTTAATTTTTTATGTCAAATTTTTCTAATTTTTATTTTGGTCTTTCACTTACATTCTTTTCTTTTTTCCCATCCACACATTTTGAACCTTCATTTTCATTTTATTAACACTGCAATATGTTTTTCCTATTTTTTTGTAAAATATCAAACTTATTTATTTTCTTAAGTTTTTCAGCTAATGAGACACTTTTAGGGGAATATAGGACAATTTTTCTGCTAAATTAACTTGAATATAATTTAGGTATAAATTTTACATATTTTGCAACTCCATATAATATGAGTTATTAGCACTTTTATATAAAATAGTTATTATATTAACAACACAAAAGAAAATAAAAATAATATTATTATTACGCCTACCATCTTTCATACTGAATCCAAAAATAATAAATGAGACAGCTCTAGTAGAGTAGTTAAATTTAAAAGCTAATATTAAAATAAATAAATAAAAATAAAAAATAAAAAAAACTCACGGTAACTTCAATGGGAAGTCGAATATCAATACGATGTAGATAGTAAAGGTCAATGTAATCAACATCAAGCCTTTTCAAGCTTGCCTCACATGCTGCCCTTACATAGGCAGGATCACCACGCACTTCAAATTTACCATCCTTACGTGTAATTCCAAATTTTGTTGCCAATTGTACCTTTTCTCTCATCTCTCCTTTTAGAGCCTGATTCACCATGTAAGTTTATTAATTAAAAAAAAAAAAAAAAGCATGTTATATTAGTAATAGGTCTTGACGAATTTTTGCACCTTTACTTGTAACAACCTATATACACCATACTTCCTTCATTTCATTATACATTTATACTTATTACATTTGACTTTTTACGTAATTTAATGTGTTATTTTATACATTTATATGTTAAATTATACATATTTAAAAATTATAAAAAGTTAATATTATGAAAGTATGCGATTAGACGATTCAAACAAGATTCAATTTGACTATATTTTTACTTACGCATTAGCCGCAATATATAATATAAGCTTGAACGATAAATAGTGTCCATAACCAAAATGTAGCAAATATTTCAAAACCGAGAAAGTGTATAACAAAATATCCAAAGGTAGTCATGTTTGATATTTTCCTAGCAAAAGATATTGTCCAATATACAACCACGGAAATCTAAAACTGCCTATGCCATACTTTGGATTATTTGATTAAATACTATATTGGTTAAATACTGAAATAAGTAACATATTAAACAAAAATGGCAATTGGTACCAATTATATATGTTGTTTAATGTGAAAGTTTCCCAAATAAAATTGAAGGGTTTTTATTTCAGATAAATAAATATCTACTCTCCAATTCATTCTGATTTTCTTATTTGATTTTTACACTTTATCCAATACACTAATCCAATTCTAAATTATTTGTTATTGTGTGTGGATAAAAATTATAAAAAATTAATATTGATAGATATTACATTGAGACGAATCAAATAAAATTATATTTGACTATTATTTGACTTCTAGATTAAAAATAATATATAAATTATGTGTGATCGATTAAACAGTATCAAAGAATCAAATAGAACAATTGCGTTTAGAGAAAGTATTACCTTACTGAGAAGAATTTCATTGGTATAAGGTCCATAAACATCAGAAGTGTCCAGGAAGGTGATACCAGAGTTGATAGCATAGTGAATAAGTTCAATCATGGCTTCTTCTGTTTCAGGACACATTCCCATACATCCTAAACCTTGAACCGATACTTCTAAACCTTCTGAACCCAACTTCATTCTCTTAACAATGTCTGCCATTTCTCTAAAAACAAAGAATACGTGGAGAAATGGAAGTGAATTGAGAAAATAGTGCTAATGATTGATTGATAATGGTGGTTTTGTAAATTGTGATTTATTGTTATGTGCACGTGATCCACGAGGGACGAAAAATAGATCTCATTTTTATTAAACAGCTAATCTCTTGAGAGACCGTCTCTTTAAAAGGTTTATCTCAAGCCTAGTCTATTAAGGATTAATCTCTATTTACCGTATTCTTAATGTCTACTTACATTATCCTTAATGCTTACTTACCGTATTTTTAATGCCTACTTTCAATATCTTAAATATCTAATTACATCAATTTAAATGTCTACTTACAATATTTTAGAAAATATATAATGGGCCGGTCCAATTAGAGATGGTAAGAGACCATCTCTCACAACAATTTGTGTTTATTAAATAGGTTTTGATTTAAATGGAAGTCATGGTTTAGGTTTTAAAATAGGTCTTGATTTAATTATTCATACTTAAAATTTTTTATATTTTAAAGGTTTTATTAGTATTAAATGGGTCAATAGGTTGTATATGAGTTTAAATTAAGTCCAAATAAATATAGAAAAAGGTTTCAAACGAACTTAAAATTGATTTTAGGTTGTAAATAAATAGGGTCTAGAATGGGTGTGACAGGTCAAGAATGTTTTTGGTAGATCAGGATCTTAAATGGGACTAGAGAGAGAATATGGGTTGGGTTTGGATTTGAAGGCCCTAAACCCAGACACATTTCTTGTTTTAGACTTGGAATCGACTAGAAATTGAAACCAGATCCTAAAAATAAGGCCGAGTCCAATGGGATTTTAAGCCCATGATCATCGCTAAATCTAGTTATACTATTAAGGGTCTTACATTTATATTTTATTCTTTTATTTTTTAAATTTAAGAGTGTTATATTAGTTTATAAATTCTTAAATGAGACGGTCTCATAATGAGACTATTTTTATTAGGTTGACTAATGTATATTTAGTCTCTTAAATTGATCACTATAATTTTTAAGCAATCAATTAGAAACATCTTATGATCAGATGGTCTACTGAAGACAAGCTGATATAGCTCTTTTATAAGTTTTAGCTTATTGTTGTTTGATCATTTGTCCTCAAGGATTTATGGGTTAAGTATTCCTTCAAATCAGGATTGTGAAAGTATGAGGTAAGTTTAAAATAAAATCAGCCCAAATAAAACAGAAAATTTGAAAAAAATAAGATTATTTAACAACTTAATTCCAAAAATAAGCTCTGTGAAAACTTATTTTCCAAAATAAGCGTCCGTACATCTAAGCCTAGCCTCGGGAAGAGTCGCTGTTAGTAACAGTGAAAGTGAAAAAAAAAAAAAATTAAAAGCTCAAAGTCGCTGTTAGTAACAGCGACTTAAAAAAAAATTTTAAGCCCAAAGTCGCTGTTACTAACAGCGACTTAAAAAAAAATTTTTTTTTTTTAAAGTCGCTGTTAGTAACAGCGACTTAATGCCTTTTATATTTTTTTGCACAATTGATTTAATCTTACTAAACAGTATTTGTGAATCGAAATCCCAAGATCATGATCGGTACAAATGCAATCTATTGCCATAATTGTCATCCTTTTTGCACATATGGCTACCAAATTAAAGATCAAGCTTTCCTCTTAATTCGTTTATTAAGGAAATCTCCTACCTAGAACACAACCATAACCCACACCAAGAATACCATCCAACATTGCTTACCTAATAAACACGAACTTATACGTACCTAATGCCCCATACTGGTTTGGCATATATATTAAGAAAGAGTAGGGACCACTCTAAATAAGTAGGTGACATGTGATTTTAAGGGTAAATATATTGGTAAAAAAAATGAATACTATAAATAGAAATTAGACATTTAAGGTGTACTTACCCAAAAAGAAAATAAAAACATTTCTCTAAATCGGAGGGAGTACTACTCTTGTAACATTACTAGTAGTATACAATTAAAATAATTGTAGGAGCCAAAAACTAAAAATTAAGCCAAAATAGTGAACCACAAGAGTGGGCAACAAGGGTGGGCCGCATTGTAACTTAGCCATTAAATCAATTGTGCAAAAAAATATAAAACCCATTAAGTCGTTGTTACTAACAGCGACTTAAAAAAAAAAATTTTTTTTTTTTAAGTCGCTGTTAGTAACAGCGACTTTGGGCTTAAAAATTTTTTTTTTAAGTTGCTGTTACTAACAGCGACTTTGGGCTTTTAATTTTTTTTTTTTTCACTTTCGCTGTTACTAACAGCGACTCTTCCCGAGGCTAGGCTTGGATGTACGGACGCTTATTTTGGGAAATAAGTTTTCACGGAGCTTATTTTTGAAATTAAGTTGTTAAATAATCTTATTTTTTTCACTTTCTCAATAAAACATGGATGACATTGATTAAAATAAATGGGTTGGGCCCAAATGTCTCTGGATTTTAATTCGGGTTTGAAATTTAACTTGAGACTTCTAGACATTCACATTGGCCCAATTGTCTTCTAATTATTCTCAATTGCAATATTATTATTTATTAATCTCTAAAATAACCTTAAGCAAAACACAAACATGAGAAAGCACTCTATTCTCTCTTCATTGTTGTTAAGTTCTTAAACTCCATTATTTTCACATTTGAATATTGAGTAAACGCAGATAAATCTTGTATTGTTGATTCTCTGATTTTAGTTTATATTTATATTCTTAAATTTTATATTCACACTCTTAAATTGATATTCATTACTGCTTTAGCTATTCCGACTCAATTCACAACATTAACCCACAAACATATAAATACTTTTTACTAAATAATTTTTTTCAACATATACTCTCTCCAATTAGTTTTGTTGTATTGTTTATTTTTCGGCTTTATTTATCAATCTCTCCAATAAAATAACACAACTAAATTGATTAAATGGAGTATATACTATAAATAAATAAATAAATAATTTAAATAAAAAAGAACACTTTTAAAAACGCAATATTTATTTTCAAATCTGACACCCCAAATTAAAGTATAATATAACACTTTTAAAAACGCAACATTTATTTTCAAATCTGACACCCCAAATTAAAGTATAACATATATATATATATATATATATATATATATATATATATATATATATATATATATATATATATATATATATATATATATATATATGAAGATGATACTATTGTTGATAGATCACCTTGGTAGATAAAATAAGGGAGGCATTCCCATGCTTCCTGTTACAAATTATTTCCCCACAAAAAATTGAAAATTAATTTACATAAACAAACATTGAATACAATAAATATGGATACAAAAGCCTTTGTCGAATTGGCTAGAGACATTTTTGTAGCCATTATAATTTTGTCACCATTTTGGAGACATTTAAAAAAAACTTTCACATAATTTCAAATTTTTTAGAGATAATTAAGAAAATTAATATTTTTAAGATTATAAAACAACTCTAAATTTATGATTTCAACTTAATGTTCACGAAAGTATGATATCTTGACCTTAATAGTCAAAAGTACGGGAAATCCATGATATAGGTCATGAGTCTTGACGCAATATCATGTACTTTAAATATAGTTTAGCTTAAAATTAAAATACTCAGTTTTGTTTGGTTTTTCCAACAAAATAGAAAAGACCTAACCCAATCAAATCAGAGTATCGCACAAAATGTAAAGTCAATTCAATCCGAAACATTATTAATTTAATTTAATTTAATGTATTTGAATATCCACTTCTCCTGATAAGCATGCATATTCGACCAGGAGATAAACAATGCAAGTCCAGAACCGTCCAATTTGTATTCGTTTGTTTTGAATTATAACATGACTTAATCCAAACTTCAAATGACATTTACATCAAATGTATTGAGCTATATTAACATATTTGTAGAAGTGTGACTTGAGTTTAGACATTCTTAGTCATAGTGTTACATGACACTTTTTTGTAGATGAACTTTAGACCCCCTAAAAGATGTATAACAAATATATTAAAGCTAAACCCTGGGCTTTGTTTGATTGGTAAAGCTAAGAGTCACCCAAGACTTGGCAAGGTACACGTATGGAGTGAATGGAATGGGATTAAACCCTTGATGCTCAAGGTATATAAATGTTACAATAATTGGAATATGCTTTGGGAGAAAAGGAGATCATAAGAGCTAAGTGGAAGAAACAAGAAAGAAGTAAATAGCAACTTGTTTAGATGTGCTTAAACAAGTATATTAGGTGCTCGAACGAGCAAACTACAATACAATTTGCATCGCTTTGAATAATTTGTTCCTTATACCTACCTCTTTATGTACTCCTTTACTGTACTAGCTGAAAAGTGACCCAAGCTAAAAGCTTGAGCCTTCATATCCCTTGCTTACCAACAAATGCAATTCTCTACTCTAGCATGCTTGCTTCCTTACATCTCCTCAAGATGTAATCCCTTCATATTTGTTTTGAGCATTCAAACTTTCATATCCTTTAAACGTAAACATAAATAAAATAAACAGTAGCTAGGAATTAAGGAGGATAGCCACTATTATTTGGTGAACCTCATCAAATCATTGTATTATTATTTTTTACATTTATTTTATGCTTAAATCATCTTATTACTTGCTATATTGTCATGTTCATTAATTAGTGCTCGTTCGAGCTATAACTTTTAACCTTTTTTAAGCACCTTGGCCGATCGTTTCCACTCCCATAATTAGGCCTCCCAACACAAAACCAAAAATTATGCCACTTTTAAAATATTGAGATATAATACATAAATAAACACCTCTAAACATAACAACTCTAAGTACAAGTATAACTTGGCACTAGAAAGAAAGATTAAAAAAAAAAATTTCCCATTTGACTTTATGATTCATTGATTGACTCCCTAAAATAAGGAGACTACAATAAATAAAAAGGTTAGAAAAGGCCAAAGTTAGTCAGCACGGGTAGATCAACGAGAAATTAAAGTTTCACTACACTTTAAAGGCCACTTTGTAGCTGGTAGTTGATACCACTTTTTCATGAACTTCATTCATAGACTTAATTATCTACCATTTACACTACAAATATAACATTTAAAAAAAACCACAAGAAATCATCATATATCATATCATCGTCGTCGTCCCCTAAGTATAGTATGGGTAGACCTCCTTGTTGTGATAAAGATGGCATCAAGAAAGGTCCATGGACCCCTGAAGAAGATATCATTCTTGTCTCTTATATCCAAGAACATGGCCCTGGCAATTGGAGATCTGTTCCTACCAATACCGGTATTATATTTTATTTATTATATATATATATATATATATATATATATATATATATATATATATATATATATATATATATATATATATATTTATTGATTTGATTATAAACTACTATATCTTAGTTTTAGGGTTTTTAATTTTATTGCTTATTGTGTTTGTTTGTACTTGATCATCATGTTATATGGGTCAAGCAACCAATTCAACCAATAATTTTTGGTTGAGTTGGTTCCTTGACATGGTATCAGAAGCCAGCGTTGCAAGAGGTCACGAGTTTAAATGTCAATCATCCCTCATTTATGTGGAGGCCTTGTGTTGCATCCACACTTTAAGCACAAAGGGCTCTCGTGTGAGGGGGCGAGTTAAAGTATATAACATCATATGGAGCCATAACCATCAACTTAGGTTTTTGGTTGAATTGGTTCCTTGAAAATGTGTGAGTTGGGAAAGAATTTGAATAGTTGCTTAGTTTAATTTGTTGCTACTTGTTAGATTAGTATAGTTCTTGCTAGTTGGTGGGATGCGAGCTAATGTCTATAAGTCTTTTTTTAGAAAATATTATTTTATATTATGGTGGTAATTCGTACTTAATCATCATGTTAATTATGATTGTATGAGAGTCGGGATTTTGATTGGTTGCTTAGTTTGTTGCTGTTAGAGTTTATGATATATTTTAGGGTTAAGTTGATAGTTAAGGCTCTAAGATATGTTATATACTCTAACAATTGCTAAATTTGTATATGCGTTGAGCCAGTTGCATATTATGTTTGTCATTCTTAATGCGACACATTATGTTATGAAAATATGAGAGTCGAAAATGATGTGATTGGTTGTTGTTAAGTTAGTATATAGTTCTTACTAGTGGGTGGGATGCCTTGAGCTAATGTTTGTAAACCTTTTATTTTAAAAAAAAGAGATATATAGCTGTATATGATGTTTATTCCTACGTAATTATCATGTTGTAAGTGTATGAGAGTCAAAAATTAATAATGTGATTAGTTATTTATTTTGTGGCGTTCAGCTAATTTGATTCTTTTATTTTGAAAGACTACCATATGTGGAAAAAAGATTATAAATAATTACTAGTAATTGGCTCAACTATCCTTCTCCTTTCTCCCATTGTATAAGAAATAGAATAATTTCTTTTTTTTTTTTTAAATTTTTAATTGTCAAAGTTATATGATATACGTGTGTGTTAGTATTGTATGTTGATCACATATGTTTGTTTTGGAAAGGATTACAAAGATGTAGCAAGAGTTGTAGGCTAAGATGGACAAATTACCTCCGACCCGGAATCAAACGGGGCAACTTCACTCCTCATGAAGAAGGCATGATTATCCATTTGCAAGCTTTATTGGGTAACAAGTAATTAACATTCCCTTAATCAACTTTTTTTGCTGTTCAATTATAAGATTTTTCACGCGAAATAAACAAAAAAAAGTTCATATTACTAATTGTATATATAATTTTGATTTGTTTAGATGGGCAGCAATTGCATCATATCTTCCTCAAAGAACAGATAACGATATCAAGAATTATTGGAATACCCATCTAAAGAAAAAGCTTAAAAGATTTCAATCGACTTTTCAACCCGATCCACAAGCCTCAAATGCCACAACGTCGTCATCATCATCTCTAAATAGCAAATCAATGAACGAGGATCATAGTTTTTATCATAACAATATGGTAATACCGATTCAACCATCATCATCAACATCAACATCAGCATCAACATGTTATGCCTCGAGTACAGAGAATATTTCGAGGCTTCTTGAAAGTTGGATGAAATATTCTCCAACTTCCAAGACCAAGTTAATAACTAGTGACAACCACGACCACAACCATAATAATAATAATAATGATGAAAATAGCACAAATTATAATGGCTCGTATTTTGAAAAAGATCACGAAAATCAATTTAAGTCAATATTGTCATTCGACAACCTTCTTAATAATAATAATAAGATTGTCGTGACAACTATTGGCGAGTCCAATGAAGACGACACTAACGAAGAAGTTGAAAAGGTACGTGACAAGAACACGGATAAAATTAACGACCATGATCAAATTAATCCTCCATTAACGTTCTTAGAGAAATGGCTTTTGGACGAATCTACTACGTCTCGTCATGTAGCCGAGGAGATTTTGAGGCTACCATCCATATTCTAAAGTTGAATATGATCATGATGGTGTATTATCTATTATCATTATTATCATTATTATTAATTAGTACAAAATAATTAATTGTATTAATCAACCAATTAATATATGTATTATTAGGTGTGGTCGTTAATGATAATCAATAAGTATATATTACCTACATTTAGGGTAATGTTTTGCCCTTTTTAGGTGGGTTCATGTACGTTCTATTTTACGTATTCTTATCTAAGTTTTTGAAATAGAAAGAACATACAAAAGGATAAGATTTAGATGAAATTCGTTATTGAACACCACTCTCGAATAAAAACTTATGCATATATGTTATATTAGCTCTGATACCATATCAAGTGACTAATTAAACACAAAAAGTGAATGATATTTAAACTTGAAACATTTCGTTATGTTAGCTATGATATCATATCAAGTGGCCAACCTAACCAAAAAGTTAATATAAAACTATGAGATATCAAGTATTGTAGAAGACCTTATGAGCTAAACTAATTTGACTAGATATTTGAGTTTGGTTTTATAATTGATGAATAAAGTTGTGATCTGAGTAAATTTATTAATGGTAATGGACCCTTAATGTTAAGTACGTACAGCTGCATGCATGTGGTGAAAGAGGGACCAAGCTAATTGAAAGCGTAAAATTGAAGAAGAGAAGGGCCCCACACAATAACAATGGTGGAAATTAATTTGGATGAAAGCTCCAAATTGCTATATAGTCATCCTTATTAATGCTTGAGCCTGAATTTTCAGCATTTAATGTGATGACTAGATTGCAATTACTAATCTTAGTCCTTGTCATGTTGCGTATTCTATGCTGCTAAACGGTCATCTAATAATTTCTTTCACCTTTTCGAATAAGTATTACTTTTCTTTAAAATGTTATGAGTTTGATTCTCAATTAATCTTCTTTTTCTGGAATCTGCTCACCATCAGAATGTAAAGATGGTACAATTAAATTTTAATTGTTATAATTTCAGTTTTCCATATACAGCGAATAAGAAATTTCAAAATAACAAATTTTTTTCAAAGAGACATGAATTATATACGGAAACATTTACTCTCTCAGCCTTATTTTTCTTTTTCCATTTTTAAAATTAGTCATAATTCACACTTTTTTTTTAAAATTTTCATACATTTTTTAACTTATTTTTTTTATCTCATTCTATCATTCATGCATTTCTCCCTTTAAAATATACCCTTTCATCACTTTTTATTTTTTATTTTCACCTAATTTATACTTAGGATTATTTGCTTAGGATAAAGGGAAATTATTTTATATCACAATAAAAATTCATTTAGTGCATACTCTTATACTATAATATTCTCGAATATTTCCAAAGAAATTAGTTTCATAATGAGTTCATATCATACAATTTAATAAAAGTATTTAAAATTGGCCAAGGTCAATTTCCAGACACTATCATATAGATTAACATTATTATTAGAGAAAATCTACTTACATGTATTCTATAATATATCATACAATTTAATTAAAATATGTCATAATATTGAATAATTCTTTTTTGGTTTATATATATATATATATATATATATATATATATATATATATATATATATATATATATATATATATATATATATATATATATATATATATATATATATATATATATATATATATATATCACATGAGACTTGTACAAGTTCTTATGATCTATTGCATGTTATTGAATTTAATTACAAAGGGTCTTTAATTTGATATTTTACATACGACTCTTGAAAAATTAAAAAATTTAGCATCAATGTATGTGCGAATCAATAAAACATATCAAATCCTCGCAAAGAATCGTTCTCAAGAAATTTGCAAGGAAGATAAAGGAGGAGTATCGGAGTCGAGCCATGAATAAGTTTTAGTCAAAAGTCGATCACCAAACACATTATCAGCTGAGCCATAAGACTCGATTTCAGCCATTTCATCAGGTGTAAGTTTCACGGACAAGGCTGCGATGTTTTGGTTCAGATTATTGATCTTGCTTGTGCCCGGAATAGGACACACATCCTCCCCTCGATGATGAACCCAAGCAAGAGCAAGCTGCGATGTTGTGCACCCTTTTCTCGCTGCCATTTCACTCACTCGTTCAAAGACGTGGGTGTTACGCTCGAGGTTTTCAGGTTGGAACCTCGGTATAGTCTACAAATATGAAGTTGACTAATGTGTATAACCGAAATTTCTCAACTGGATAATACTATAAAGTAGCTCTCATCTAGGCTCCATCTAAAACGGAGTTCAGGGAATCAAATGTTGCAATCTTACCCTTGTGAAAACAAAGAGGTTAAAATTGATTGACTTTTGATCGCAAATGTCATATGCAACGAAGAAGTGCACACCATATGTTTAGGAACGTACATACCTTTCGGTAGTCACCTTCAGGGAAGCTTTCAACCACCTTGGGCCCCAACGAGAAGAATCCCCGACCTAAAGGGCTATATGCAACGATCCCAATCCCTAGTTCTCTGTTTAACATCAAACAGATTATGCTAACTATCTGCTTAGAAGTACACATATAGGTAAGAGGGTCCTAAAATCACCAATCATCAAAAACTAGAACAGGATGTTTTCACGAAAACTTGTTGGCAACCTGTTTGAAAGTATATAACATATCCTGAGGCCTTAACCATCAGCTTAAGCTTTTGGTTGAGGCCCCAGAATATATTATATGTTATATACTATAACACTCTTATGACTACAGGCGTACCGGCAAGTAGGAACTAATTGTTCTTCTAAATCTCGAGTCCACAAAGACCACTCCATCTGCACAGCAGTTATGGGATGGACGGCATGAGCTCTTTTGATTGTTGCTGCACATGCTTCAGATAGACCAACATACTTAATTTTCCCTTCTTCAACCAGTTTCTTGAGTTCCCCCATCTGAACATTGGATAGAAGAAAAATGATGGAAGCATTAGAGACTTCAATTGAAATAGATTTGTGAATTATTGATGTACTGAAGACACTACTAACCGTGACTTCAATTGGAACACGAGTATCAACACGATGTTGATAATAAAGGTCAATGTAATTAACATTGAGTCTCTTCAAGCTAGCCTCACAAGCAGCCCTCACGTAGGCAGGATCGCCCTGCACGATTATCTTGCCATCGACAGATTTTAACCCAAATTTAGTTGCCAATTGTACCTTCTCTCTTATCCCTCCTTTTAGAGCCTGATTCATCAAATTCCCACAAAAAAAAAAAAAAAAAAGCAAAGGAAAAAACTCATCATAAACAACACAATATTAGAACACTATAAAAGCTGTCTGATCATATAACATCGAACAAATGGATTTTAAAACTATATGGGGAACTATTATACCTAGGAGAACTTATCTACATGACTGCAAAGCTATAAACCTTACTGCTAAGGCGTGTAAAATTATACGGGTTTTGCACCGCATCCGCTTCAACTATGGGTATGACTTTAGTGTGTAGTGGGTGGATAAGGCTATGAAAAGTCCTACCCGTCATGGGTAGTGGATAGGTTACCCGCTCCATACCCACCCGCCCAGCTCTATATCCACCCATCCCACACCCACCCACCCATTTTGCAATCCCTACTTCATTCATTATCAATTAGAAAAACTACTCTTACAAGGGAGAAAAAAAGATGAAATTTGGAAAATTTTGCAATCAATCAATCAACTTATTCAAAAAAAGGATAAATTTTGTGCCCTGCTCACAAAATCCATTAAACCCAAAGCCTACCATTTACAGCCTTTCCTCCAAATAATCTCCCAATAAAACAAAACATAACAAAAATATTGAAATTTTCAGTAAACACAGAGTACAAACAAACAACAATAGAGATGGCGCAGAGTACATCATTCGCAAGTTAATTCGCTTTTTGAATTCGCAATTGCTCAAATGACCCTAAAATAACCCAAAAATGACCATAATTTGCTTTTTTAGATTCGCGATTCGCGATTCGCAAGGAGATTAGTGAATCATGTGACAACGAGAGGGTGAATTTAGTGTCTGCTACACAAAATTCATGAAATGAAACTCCACTAATTCCCCACATTTACCATATTATATCCAGAAGGCATAAGAATATTGAATCTTCTCCCCAAAACCCAACACTTTTAGGGTACAACTACAAATATTTATAAGATAACTATAAGTAAAACCCACCAATCATTGCATTATCCAGGAGTTGAGGTCTAGTGTATAGCAATATAGTGGTTAATTCAGACCTTAGAATGTTGATTCAGGATGCCAATCAAACAACAGATTTCTCAAACTGTGCAAATTTCTCTTTGCATGATGAATTCTTTTTAAAAGGAAATGGAATTAGTAGTAGGAACCTTGTTACCAGGAAAGACATTTGATTTGGAACGGAGAACGGGAACGGGAACAAAGAATGCAACCAAGACTCAGAAACGATTGGATATATATACATATAAAAAAATATATTTAAAAACAAAATTAAATTAAAAAAATTTATTTTCTTTAAGAAATTGTTTTTAAGTGGAATTTTATAGTTTTCTAGGTTTTATTTTGTTTTTTCCTCCTTTTTTCTTTAATTTGTAAATGAAGGCAAAAAAAAAGTCTTCTAAATCCGGACGTCCCCTTGAAACAATTTGGGTCGCGTTTCGTGGTGATTAAGGACGGATGTTTATGGAACGTGACTACATTCCACGTTCCATGTAACCATGTAGGAGCTCATATACAGATGTGCACTAATTTATAAAGTGGATGCATAATAGTCCTAAAGGAGGTCATTCAAGTAAAATTGATCTGAAAAAGTTGGAATCACAGTTTTTGGAAATGTATGTCAAAAACAATGAGTCAATATTGAGACATTTTATGGCTTGTTAAATTTCTAATTTGAGAATGTGTTAAGTTCTAGTTTGCTGCAACCTCTTCCAATCTCATTGAAGATATGGCTTGACATTTCTATGTATTTACTTGGGGATGAATTGCCTAAGTTCAACAAGTAAGGATGTGGTATTTGTAGTTCTGTTTAGAAATGTGCTCATTTTATGACATAGGAAGTGGAAATTTAGTATAAAACCCCACAAAGTGCAGGAATTTAACCAGCAAGGGAGTGTTGGTAACTCCAAATTCATGTGTTAAATTGTCAATTGCAATTTATAGTGCGCAATCAAACAAATAAAACATTTTTTAAATCACAAACATAGTAATTTTCAAGAAATTAGAAATTCTCATAGAAACTTATTTCAATGTGTAAGCGTCAACCAAACGAGCTCCTAGACGACCTAACATAAAATCTAGGAGCGCAGACCATATACCTTATCAAAAGAGTTTGCGGATAAAGAGCGCCTCAATTTAGCATGCATTCACAATTAATCATAGAGCAAACAAATTTAGAGGGGAAAAAAGGTAGCTTGCCCATTACAATTTCACTAGTAAAACTGTAAAAGCACCATAAATTTCACAATATCCAAAACAACCAATAATAAAGATTCAAAATTTAGACCTTTCCCACAAAACCCACAAATAAAAAACCATAAATTTTAGCATAAAACTACAAATCAAGCCCACCAATTGAAGGAAATTGAGCAAATGCATTTAAACCAATCAGTAACCAAACAAAAATAAAGGGAAAAATGGTACCTTTCCTAGTAGAATTTCACTAGTAAAAGGGCCATAAAAATCAGCAGTATCAAGAAAAGTGACACCAGAATTGATAGCATGACGAATGACAGCAATCATCTCATTTTCTGGTTTTGGAGGACGAACTAATCCAGCACACCCAAGTCCTTGAATTGACACCTCCAGACCTTGTGAACCCAGCTTCATTTTTCTCACTTCTGCCATTGATAAAATCTTGTGAGTTGTGACTACTTTCTTGGAGATATTGAGCTTATTATAACCATAATCCACGCTTATTTGCGTATGACAAGTTTGGGTACATAGTGAGAGTGACGGAACAATCTGGCTCGTTGTTTGTTAGATGGACACTGGAGTTAGAACTTAGAATGTTAGATACCCACGCTTGACTTTTAGGAAAGTTTATCATCTCTGTCCATATTCGTTTTATGTCTATTTATGTAGTGTTTCTATCACTTTTTATTAATCTTTATTTATACACATTTTTTTTTTATTATTTTCAGTTTTAATGGTACTTTACTTGATAATTTAGTGGTACTAGTATTTTTTTAATTCTTATGTCATTAATAAATATTGCAATCTTTCGAAGAAAGAGGGATCAAAGTATTTTTAATGTCTCACTCTTTTAAAAGTAATAAGACAAAATTCTTTGTTAGTTGCGTGATTTTCTGTTTTACTCTTTCATAAAAAATTTGATTCTTGTTATCTACAAGAAACATTAATTTATTTATTTCTCTTGTCTGTAGGGATTATCTAGTCCACAACTAAATCAAAAAATAAAGACATAAGACTTATTCTTTTACGATGGAGTTTGGATGTTGGTTGTTTTGTTTAGAGAAATTTTTTTTTTTTTGTTGGCTTTAAAATTAGTAAGATAAATTGGCTATTTAAAGAAATATTTGATATAAAAATAATTGGTAATTATTAATTATTTATTAAAGAAAATGAATCAACAATTAAAAATCAATGGAAAGATAACCACATAATATGAGATTTACTATCCACATAAGTGAATAGCTTCTAAGTATATCAAACAATATACTCATATTTTCTAATATGTGTATGTATATAATTTTTTGATAAGTTCAAACAATATAATTGTTTTACCTAGAAGAATATCATACGTAATTTAACTAGTTAGTGACCAGTGAGTATCACTCGTTATTCTTTTTATAGCAAATATCATTGGATCCATACAACCATGTAATGGGTATTGTTAATATGTTGTATTCTTTTTATTAATAAAGTTAGTTGAGAAAATTAACATTTTATCAAAAGTAATGAGACATGCATGTTTGAACAAGACTTTATCTTTCAATTTTCACTTTGAACCCTTAAAATGTACAAGATGGTTCTGACAATAATTAGTATTTTGTTAAAAATATGTAGAAAATGAAAAATAAATAAAAAATAAAAATAAATTAAAAAAATTATGTAGAACAATCCAATAATAAAAGAAAATAGTGAAAAAGATCATCATAACACTATCTCTAAATTTAGGAGAATAATAATGTATAATCAGCTCAAATTAAATTGTAACTATATTTAATGCATATAACTTTCTTCTTTTTAGCTAAAATATAACTTTATATATCCAACATATTTAATTTGTATTAGTAGTAATTGAAAAATCAAATTATGAACCTCAAATTACATTATCGCCGAGCTCTTGTTGAAGCATCAATATGACTTTAGCCTCCTCTTCAATTGTTTCCAAGAACCTCTTATTTTCCTCTCTTAACACACCAAATTCACATTCCACCTCCTCAATCTTGGCTTGGGTAGCATCATCACTCAACTCATACACACTCTCCACCGCGCGAACCACTCGCCACAAGCTCACCACCAACAAGAACCCGCCTCTAACCCTCGCTAACACCACCTCCAACACCAACGCCACCACCACAACCACCCCATCAACTACATAAACCGGTTTCTCGAAAAATGATCTTCCTAACCCTACACTTAAAAGAAATACCCTTAAACACAATAGGCTTAAAATTGAAATTCCTACCCAATGATACCATGCTTCTAGTTTCCCTTCCACCTTTTGGCAAGAAGTTTGTGTCATAGAAGATGAAAGCTCAACTATAGACAATGCTAAATCAAATACAAGTAGAAAAATAATGATAATTTGAGCTTGAAGGGATTCTAGGACATTCACTAGGTAAAGTCTCCTTGATGTAACAACATTACTATTGCTAATTAGATTAATCTTGGAGGATTTGAACATTTTTTGTTGATAATTTTGTCTTCTCCTCCATAACTTAGTAAGATCTTGAATCGAGGATTCTATTGTTGTAATGGTAGAAATCGAATCAATTGGAGGTTGTGATTGCTCGATTGGGTTCGAGAATTTAATTATCTTAGTTTTTAAAATTTGTTATAAGAACCTTGTCCCGCTAGTAGTATATATTAGTATACCAAAAACAAGGAAACCTTTGAATAGAAGACATGAATTGGAAAATTATTTTGAGGTGCAAGAAACTTTGTTTTTGGAGATGCGTTAAGGGAAGTAGTACCTAGGAACATAACTTACTTTTACATGTTCTTTGTTTAATTCTTGATTTGCTTTTCTGTTAGTCCATATCAATTCGTCATACATACATAATCACTTTTGAAGAAAATAATGAACACACATTATTGTATGAGATGATCTCGTCGAGAGATATGTCTCATACTTGGGTTAAATAGTCCACCTAATAATGAACACATATTAGTATCTTGGATTTATCCCTAGTAGCTAATTTATATCAAAACTAATTGTATAACTATATAAACGGACTTATTATTGCTAACTACATGCAAAGTGCAATTAAATTCTTGTACCTTGGTAAATGGTAATTATATCAGTTGCTTCATAAGTGAAGTTGATAATAATTTGCTCCGAGACTTCAAATTCCCTCCGCCTTTGTTAAGAATATCTATACCATAATTCACCAGCTAATTCGCTTTTTAAATTTGCAATGCGTTCAAATTGGCCCCAAATATCCCGAAAGACAACCATCGAGCAACATACGGAGGCACACTGTACCAGACTAAGTCAACCCAACTCCACGCAGCGCCTTTTTCCTCTCCTTTTGGCTTCATGATATTTCTGATATTAGCTGCCTCATCCCATAAGCCAGCTTCTGCGTATAAATGAGCCATTGTTAGACACGCAGCAGAATTGTGCGGCTGCAAAGAAAATAGCCGATTAAAAACCTCTCGTCCCAACTCCACTGCACCATAAGTTTTGCAGCTATTCAATACAGCACTAAGAAAGTCAGAATGACACAATTGGGTTTAAAAGGCATATCATCCATTACTTGAACTGCCTTACTTAGATGTCCTTGTCTTGCATACAAATCAATCAAACAAGCATATTCATCTAATGTAGGAGACAGATCATAATACTTTATCATCTTATTGAAGTGTTCTACACCTCTATCGAGAAAACCAGCATGGTTACAAGCACTAAGCACTGCAGTAAAACAAACATGATCAGGCACAAATCCGACTGCCATCATTTGATCAAAAAGTTCAAGCGCCTCCATTGCTTTCCCATTCCGAGCATACCCTGAAACCATTGATGTCCAAAGAACATTGTTCCGCTCAATTGTTTGGTCGAAAACATATCGAGCTTCATTAATGAATCCATTTTTGGAGTACACCTCAATCAGTGAGCTCAAAACAAACAAATTAGTCAAGAAACCTAGTTTTATTATCAATCCATGCACCTGCCTACCAAATTGAACATTTGATACCATTCTAGCCGCGTGCAGAATACTGCTCATGGTGATATCAGTAGCATTTATAACCCAATTTCTCATTTGTAAATATAACCTTATTGCGTTTTCAACATAGAAGTTCTGACAGTAACAAGCAATCATTGAGTTGTAGACAACATTATCCCAGGTTTTTGCTTCATAGAAAATCAAGGAAGCTCCATCTATGTTCCTGCATTTAGAGTAATAATTAATCAAAGAGCACACCACAGAACTTTGATTCACAAATCCAAGCTTGATAACATGGGCATGAACTAGTTTGCCTTGGTCGAGCGGCTCTTTGCCTCTCATACAAGCAGCAATAATACTTACATAAGTGAAGCAATTAGGCTTTATATCACTTTCTAACATCTTCTTGAACAACTTATTGGCTTCAACTCCACAACCATATTGTGAATACCCGTATATAATCGACGTCCATGACACTTCATCATGCTGTTTCAGCACATCAAATATCCTCCTAGCATCCTCAATAGCATAACATTTAGCATAAAAATCAACAAGTGCACTACTTAATATTAGATTATTTGTATGACCATAGTGAACTATCTTAGCATGAATTTGCAAACCCAATTGGCAATTTCTAATTTTTGTACAAGAATTAAGGAATGCACATAAATTGTACTTGCTCACATCAGTTCCAATATGAAATTTTCTTATAAAAATTGATCGAAATTTCCTCAACACTGTGTTGAATGAGAACATTAACCCACTTCCCAAAAAAACCAATCCAATCATACAATGATCACTGCTGAATCTCACTTGCGCATTTCATCAAACAGTTGGCTTGCACAAATGACACTTACTGCAACACTTGCACACTAATTGAAGCTTAAACTTAACATACCTAAAACTGAAACGGTTCACTGATTTCTCTCAAGTTTTACTGCATTAAAGTCAGAATAAAATCGAATATTTCCTACTCAGAATGAATTTAGAGAAGTCCAATCGGTATAATAAAATAGAGTTTAGTCAGAGATGACATGGGTTTATTAGGGTTTTATTTTTCTACTATTCAATTTATCACGACTCACGAGAAATAGCCATATACTAGTATAAATATTAATTATGAGCATTGAAAAAATATTACCCAGTAAATTGAGATAGAGAGATGAATTTGTTTTTTATTCTTTACACACTCTTATAAGTATGAATGGTAAACAGGTGGAATATAATTATATGAGTTTTGCACCGTGTTTACGGCGTTATAGATATGAATTTGATGTTTGGTGGTATGAGGTCTTATCCACCATATATACATTTGCCCCTTCCCATATGGCCATATCCACTCAACATGCATCATAGCCACCCTTCATATGTGTACAATGTAATATTTTATATTAATTTTGTATATTTTTATCATATACTATTAACAAAAAAATTAAGGTATTAACTTTATCTTAGATACTATTAGTTAGCATAAGATACTATTAGTTGTGTGTGTGTGTTATGGTCAATTTATTGAGGAACTTTTGGGTTTCGTTGTTGCAATTGGTCATAATTAGGTACTTAGTTATTGGAGTATCAAGCAACTATTACTTGTGTCCTATTTGATGAATATTTATGTGCCCTCTTTGTATTAGATCCTAATAATAAAGGGCAATTCAAAAATGATGCTAGGCCTACATGACTACTCTTTGATTTATTAGCGGCTCATTGAACTGGTCAATCAAATGATGAATTTTCATGTCAAAGAGCTTTGTGTTTGATTTCGATTTGATGATGAGTGCTTGAATGTTTAATGCATTTGTAAATGAATGATGCACACATGTTTGCATAATGTAACATCAAGCATTATAATCAAATAAAAATGGAAACAAAGATACATAGTAGTAGTAAGTCTTGTATGAAACCGTTTTATCGTGAGACGGGCCCATACAAGCAGCTCATTAGTAAAGAAACATAAAAAAACAATGAAATTTTAATTGAACAGGGCAACAGTACTTTCTAAGGAAGTTGGGCTTATCCAATTGAAGACGCCTCATGGTGAAACAATGTCAATAAAGAATTAGTGATAAAGTAATTAATAACCATAAGAATGACAATCTATGGAGAGTGAAGTTGAGGAAAGTTAGATAAAATATGTTGTGGAATGTGGAAGAACATCTTCATGTTAGAAACATTAACAAATGATTGTACAAGCATATTTTTAAATCTACCCTACAAATTCTATGTTCTTCAGGGAAGAACTATGTCACTTACTAAGTTAACCGAATAACACATACTAATAAGCACCATTTAAGCACTTTGGCCAAGATTTATGAGTGTAACTTTCGACTCCGGCCTATGTATAGATGAAGACGTCAATATTTGCAGTCGGCTAGTCCTTCAAACAAAATCCCGAACACTAGCAGAATCAAACCCATTCTTGCGTTCTCGCGCTGCGGCTAGAAAATCACTCTGAAAATCTCGAAAGACATATTTCATGTCAAGCAGCTTTCAGCAGAGCAATCATCCCTATGGTGGGGATTTAGATCAGTAGGACTATTCAATCTACTACTCAGTGTGTGATTTTGTAAAGTGTAAACAATTTCCGATGCCTGACCTTGGAGGGTGTGTTGTCCGTGGCCTTCGGTAATAGAAACCCCCACGAATTGTTCTGCAAGGATCTTACAAGCTCTCTCAAGCATCGCCATATATCTTCGTTCTGCATCTTGTCGTATCTGTAAGTGCTTCTCAGCCTGCAGTAAATCAAACAAGAGTTGGGGTAGGTTTAGGATAGTGGCATGAGATAGCCTGCAATGGCCTTTGATACAATACTACTACTTGAAAAGACAACAGTGGGCCTATCAAAACCGTCGTGTAGGCAGGGTTTAGGTTTGTCATTTTCATTCGGGTCAATTTCGGGTGATTCATGTCGTCCTATCAAGGAGTGTTCAAAAAAGTGTTATTATCATGAACATTTTCTCAAAAAAAATATTTATAATTATGACCGACTTCAAGGCTTTGTTTTAGTAGAAAATATTTTCTTATAGAACGGGACTAGCAAAGAAATATTGAATCAAACACAAAAAAGTTGACTAAAAACTGTTACTTGGACTCGGATACTGATGTTGGATACTGGCACATGTCCAAATGTCGAATACGTCTAAATATTCAATTTTACACCTACAATGAAGTGTCTAAATGTCATACCAATGTCCGAGCATTAAGGATCGGACAAGGGTACATGAAGCAAAATGAAGAGTCTGAGTAACATAGACTAAATATATAGAAAATCCCGACAAAAAAATGATGACGTAAAACTGAAAAAATTAGGAAAATAGGTCGAAACGGTCAGGTTTGGGTTACGATGGTCAGGGTCAAAAAAATAGTTCATAATTATGACCCACTAATTTTCGGACAAGTTTCGGCTCAATCTCGAGCGGGGTCAAACTTAAAATATCTAGAGAACAAGAGTTTGGTTTATAAAGGACTATAAGTGTACATTGGATCAAGTTCAATAGAAATGACCTCACCATAAAACCGTCTCATTTGAGAATTTGTGTAATCAAATTGATCAACTATCATCAAAACTTCCACACAAAAAATAACTGATAAATGTCATGCAGAAAAAAAAACTGATAAAAATTGAGTGTAATTTTTCATACCTCAACCTGCAAATGTAGTTTAGTCTGCACCTCCATTTGAGTTCTCAACGCTTCCTTGAGTTTAAAACCCCTTCAAGCAAGCCGAATTCACCATGAAGTGATATTGGGTAAAAAGTAAAAGATTATAGTCACTTACCAAAGAACAAGATTCACAAACTCTTACTCATCCATGTCGGGTGTTGGCAAGCTTGAAGAAGAATTACTCGTCCGAGGGCTCTCCAAATGGTATGAAGCCGACATCCCTTAGGTCATTATCATTGATGATCAGTAATGAAAAGCAATGAATTTTCCAAATTAAGTTATCAATCCATATTTTGCTTTCGAACAAAATCGAATGCTTGAATTGTGTGTCTCACATATAGAACCTGATCGGATGCGAGACAATTTCATGATACTTAACTACTAACAAGCATTGCAAACGTCAAGGCGGGACATCTCCTACAGATATGATACCTTTGCCAATTGCCAACGTAGTTACTTGCATATCGAAGGAATGACAAGTTGCATATAGTGGTGACCAGTGACTACTAATGAGTGCTAATCAAGATCAATTACATTACATTACCCCAATTTTATGAAGCGACTCTCATTTATGCGAGTTTTGGTGGGGTCGTATCTACGAAACCTTACCCTTGTTAGTGATAACAAAGAGGTTGTTTTAAGTGACCCTTCATAGCAAACATCAGTTGTAACTTCGTATAAACTAAATAACAAACACACATGATTTAATGAGTCATTTTAATAGTATTCATTATAATTCGAAACCAAACAATAAAACGAAGAAAAAATTTAAGAATTTCATTTTACAGCATTGAATATTGCATAGGAATCGATCTTCGAGAGTAATAAAATAGAAAATTTTAGTGTAATACGCACCATCTTTAGGAGTCTCACCCGTATCTTTCCCAGATTGCTTACCTAATCTGTATTTCTGTCATGCAACAAAGACAATTACCAAACAGAAACACACCAGCAAGTTGATAAAACAATTCTATTTCAAAGTTGATTAATGTTGATACCGGGGAAGATAATTTTGAGACAAATATAATATACCTGAAGGTGACTTTTCAAATGGAAAAGGGTCAATCCCTTCACACCCATTGTCCGCATTATAGCCTTCGGTGTAGCTTCTGCATAGAAATTTCATTTCCAGACGATGAAACCAAAATAAGGCACAAAGCTCAGTATAAAGGTTTAACTTGCCAATGATAACAGAAACTATAGAGAACATTTTCAAGCCACAATAACATATCTTATGAAGTCTATTTGCATGTCAACAAGAGAGATATTGTATATTCTAATAGAGTATAGAACATGTTTTAGGATTTCATTTATCAGTTTATTTCTTAACATGCTATTAGAAGCCAACATGACGACAAGTCACGGATTTGAACCTCATCCACCCCTCATTTCAATTCCAAGTGAAATATTTAGCGTCGAGTATGAGAAGGGCATGCGTCGAGTATGAGAAGGGCATGCGCCGAGTATGAAAAGGGCATGTGTAACATCCACACTTCTAGCATAAATGACACTCGTGTGAGGGATCATGAAAGAGTATAGAACATATATTTGGAATCCAACCATCAGCTTAAGCTTTTGATTGAGTTGATTTCTTGACATACAACATGGCAACAACAATATAACATATCATACCATGGGGAGCAAGCTTACTAAAACTAACGATTGTGTGATATCATACCATTGGGACAAGAAAATGAATTTTACAATAATATAACATATCATATCATATCATACCATGCTTGTCCAATTTCAATCATCTTATTTTCTTTATAAAATTCATTCCAACGCATTACCATTGAGAGAGGTGGTATTAAGTGATAATGGAAATTTGTAAACAAAAAAACTTTTTTGTGATCAAAGTTTCATTACCATAGGAATGATATGGAACTTTTGATAAAATTTTACACTATAAATCATTCTCATTACCACCATTTAGTACTATTAACCAAACGGTGCGAAAGCATTTTCCATTTAGAAGCTAGAGAAAATACATAACCAAACCATCAATTTTGTCTGTATTTTCCAAACATAGTGTGAATCCTATAGACTAGAGAAACTATCAATATAGTTCGTATTCATATTCTCTCGCAAGGGATTTCTTTTCAAAAGAGAATCAATCTTCCACTTCACCCTCATGCCTAAGCATTCACCCCATGTCATCCTAGTAAAGCCTATGATTTCTTCATATGACAAACATTCAGTGATGTTGTGATGGATGACACATGTCTTTATTGTTCAAATGTCCTAAAGTAAAAGTACATTTTTGAACTCCTTTGCAAATAACTCTAGATAAAACATTTACTTTATTATCGCTCAAATCACAGAGTGGCAACCTCAAAATGATATATGTCAAAGGAAGGTCTTAACAATCAACTTCAGCTACGCTATTAGCATCGTTCGCCAAAAACACAGGTTCCTTAAAATGTATGATTACCTACAACACCATAACCAGAAAGGATTCATATAACCTTCAATACGAAAAGATCTTAACGTTTCCCTTTAAAAGCTACATTATTCAACAAATGCAAGCATTAACAACTTTCATTACACCAACTTCCAAATCTTTCTAGCTTCAATAAATCCTTTTGTAAAGACTAAAGAATCATCAAATTAAATCAAATAACACTTCCCAACCTTTCTAGCTTCAATTAATACTTTTGTCTATGGTTCATATCGAGAAGGCCATAACTGTGAATCTGTGATACTCAAACATTTTTACTTTTTGAAGAATCTAAGAAAACCTAAATACAGAAAGCACACCCAATGACCCAAAGAATTCCCTCATTCTAATAATGATGAGGAACTATTGTGACAGACCGACTCTCGGTAAGACGACCTCAAAACAAGAATGCCATACACTAATAATTTGTATTATTGGGTCAGTTCATGTATAAGGTGCATCTCGTCTCATACAAGAATTTGTGAGCAATGATGCATTTTTTTTAACAACCCCTTTTTACACTCCACCAGAATCTCTAAATGGAATCAACTCCTCAAAAAGCAAATGTAGCGTCTAAATTATTTTGTGGTACAATCATAAATTCATCATATCATACAATGCCACAAATTCATCAACATACTAAGCTCCCTTCCACAGTATCATACTCCTTCATCACTTTGCTACATTGCGAAAATCAAAGTGAAAAGTTTTTCTTTTTGTATTATTATGGAGCTAAATCAAAGGGAGGGGGAGTAATATTTTAAAAAAATAAACACACAGGAAAAACATAAAAAAATAAATTTTTGCCCACATTTATTCCATAAATAAAAAACAACCCATTTCACAATTAAGAGAAAAAAAACAAATTTATGAAAAGAAAGCATCATAATACCAAAAAAAAATGGTCAACTATCCAGAATCATAAATGCACAATAATATCAACATAAACCACCAACCCCAAAAAATCAAACCAAAAAAACCTTATTTTGTTCAAATTCAAACACCAAACAACCATAATAACACACACACCCCAAAAATTAGCAGATCCAGCAAGAGGAAAAGTCAAAGGAGAGAGAAAACTGACTGTGGGGTCCTCCAAGCTGAGTAACAGCATCAACAAAACGTTCATGGAGGTCAGCAGTCCATCTGAGACGAGGCTTTGGATCAGAAGTCAACACAAGTCTTGGGTCACCGGCAGAAGTTGTTGTAGTAGGACCCACTTGATGAATTTCATCAATGGGACCCGCCATTACACCTAAAGATTCATGAAGTTGTTGCTGGTGTTGCTGATTATGATGATGAGGTTGAATGAACCTTGGATACATCTTTTTCCTTCTCCAACAATTTTTAAAATGTGTTTTCAATAAATTGAAAAAACCCACATGAAATTTCTGCTCTAAAATTAAAAAAAAATGTAAAAAGTTTGCAAATTCCAGCAGAAAGATAGAAACTTTAAAAGGTGGGGAAAGGGTTGAAGCTGTTTTGACTATCTTTCTTCAAGAAATTGGCACAACCCACATGAAATTTTTGCCCAAAAAGTACAAAAAATAGAAAATTTCAGAAGAAAGGTAGGACTTAATATGTTTTATTCTCTATTTTTTCAATAAATGGATGAAAAATAACTAAAAAGATAGCAAATTTCAGCAGAAAGGTGGAAACTTTGAAAGAAAACAAATGAAAATAAAGGAGGGAAAAGATTGAATCTGATTTTTTTCTATAAATTAATGAAAATTGAAATTACTTTAAATATTTGCAACAAAATTATAGAAAAAAAAAAATAAAAATAAAATGAGTACAAATTTGAGCAGAAAGGTAGAAACTTTGACAGTAACAATGAGAAAAAGGTAAGAAAAGGGAGAATCTGTACTGAGGAGAGAAAGTAGAGTTGGGTTCTTCTCTTTGCTTATACAAGTATGTTTTGAGGAGATTTTGAGTTAAAAAGGAGATGGAGATGTTTAAATAATTTGGCAAATTGAGTTGTCCGTTTTTTGAGCTTTTCTAAGGACCACACTCTATATCTGTCTGTCTTCTATTCATCCTTGACCTATAAATTGGTTCCAAGTCTTCTAGTATGTGAAAGTGCGAGACTGCGAGACAATGAGATGGGATTTCTCAATTTATTTGTGAATTAGACTTCATGAGTGTTTGATATATGATTGCTTGGACGTTGTTGCTGGTTATTTTTATTAGCTTGTTCGAACAAATATTAGTATTGATTTTTAATCTTGCAACATAAATCTTTATAAAAGTTTGGGGGTAGGCGTGTACTTCTTCCGTTTTATTATACTTGTTAATTTCATTTTATTACGCAATTTAATGCGTTATTTTGATCATTTATATCTTGAGTTAGTATAATTAAAAATCTTAAAATTTTAATATTGTGAAAATACGTGAGTAGACGATTCAAATAAGATTTCACTTGTTATGTTTTTCTTACACATAAACCACAATATATAATATAAACTTGAATAACAAACTCTACCAATAATACTTGTGTAACAACTAGCCACTACTTCATAACGAATGCAATACTTTAAAACTAGGTTTTCCATTTTTCAATTAATTTTTTTACCCAAAATTTATGTTCTTGGAGCGTGTTATTGGGCACATAAATTGTGGGAAGTTGCTCATGCTAGTCTCTCCGAGGGAAGGGTCATTAACCTGAGAGATTGGTGGCAAGTCATTGATTGGCTTAGCTAGTTTTCAAAAAAGATGGGGCTTAGTCTAATAGCAAGAAATCTCAACCGAAGTGCTAAATGGGTTCCTCTTCATCAACAATATTCACTCTTTCATAGAGGAATTTGAGTTTTTAGATTATAAATTTTGCTTCAAGGAATGTGATGATATAGCTTCCAACTTATTGGGTTAGTTTTACGGTCTATTTGGTAAGTGGTAATGGAAATAAAAATTAGTGTTTTTTTGGTTAAGAATCTATTAGTTACTCTGATGGTCATGTTTGTTCAACTTTAATAATCATCTCATTTTCTTCATAAAATTTATTCCAATACATTACCATTAAGAGATGTGGTATTAGGTGGTAAATTCGGGGTACAATCAGAAAACAACACATTTTTAGAGCTGTATAAATTCGGTTGTTGATCTTCTTTTGATGCAAAACCAAAACAATCTAAATTCAATTTTCAAAAATAAAAGCCAAACCGAGTCAGAGTACACTCTAAAAAACTATTATTCAAGAAAAAACAAAAAAAAATCCATTAAGGAAATTAGCTCGAGCAAGATCATAATTACACATAAATTAATCAATATTGTTTAAATTCAAAGTATCTTTATTAAAGCCGATTTTAATCACAACTAACTGCTAATTACTACTCCATTTATTTTCATTTGTTATTTCAAAGATTTTAAAATATGTATTTGAGACTCAAAATCCATAAATGCATTTCATCAAAAATTATAAAAAGTGGAGTATATAAAAAAAATTTGTACCTAAATAAAAAAAATACTCTTTGTTTCCTTTAAGCGTGAATAATTTAGTAACCAACACAAGTTTCTTTCGTACTCTTCTCTTATATTCTTCTCAATTATCAAATCCTTTCTCTGTTCCTTGTCTTATCGCCGAAGCCTCAACCGACCAGCCGCCGCCAGCACCGGCCAACCAACTTAGCCGAACATTCGCAGTAGACTTAGCGGCGCCTGAAACCAGCAACTATACGCAGCATCCATCCTTCACCATTATCTACTTCGTCCTCCATATCAAGGTACACTCGCACCAATAATAAAGTTCAGTTCTACTCATTCAAGATGTTGTTAAATCCAAATGCGTTTCTAAATCTTTAATTCTTTTTATTTATTTTTGTGATGACTTTGAGAATTAAGTATGAAAATTTAGTCTAATTTATTGAGTTGTGGCACTTGAATTTCATAAGCTCAGATGTTAGATATAGATTGAAATGCGAATATACTTGTTGTATGCCGGTATTTGTAATTTTCTTGATTGATTAACTGTGTTAGTGGCTGATACAGGGTCTAAAATCAACGGTAGCCCTAACATATGAATACTAAGGAAATTATGGAGTAGTTTTGGCAAAGTTTTGTTTGTTAAATTACTCGTTATGCAATATATTGAACAATCAACACATAAACAAAACCCCAGCTTAAAATCTTTTTACGGAAGCAAAAACAAAAACTCACAAAAATAATCAATAACAATGGATTAAATTCAATTTGAGACCTCGAGGGCATTGCATTACAAGTGAAAAAGATTAGATATTTGATTGAAGTTAATGGAAGCTGAGTCTACAAGATGTACTTGCAAGGCAGTTACTTCTATTTTGTAAGCCAAAGTGAAATTGTGACACTGTTGTTTACTTGTAAACTTATTTAGGATTAATTCATCAAAAGGAAGGAAGCTAGTCCTTGTCACCAAACACCATAATCTGAATTGGGATCCCATGTTAATTAATGTCCACGCAATACTATATACTTACTAGTTACTACTAACAATATGAAGCTCCCAAAGCTTGTGATTAGAGAAACTTTTTGTAGATGTATCGAAAAACAATAATAATGCATTACAACTAGAAAGAAGCATGTATAACTAGAATAAGACCAAAGTTGTAGCTCTATACAAAAAATAAGGTTCGACATTTTTTTGTGTTTCTTAAATAATTGGAAAGTAAGGGAAAATATGTATGAAAAGTTTACTTGTTGGTCATCAATTAATATGATCTTAACAACCCCAACCACTAAGCCACTCCATTTTAATTTCTATAAATCCTTTTTTACATCCTTGTTCTTCTTTATTAAAACTTGTCCAAGTAGCATAATCATCATTTATCACATGCTACCCTTCTAGAATAGCACATCTGGACTTCTTTTTTCCTGGACTTCTTTTTTCCTTCTAGAATAGCACATGCTACCCTTCTTTATTAAAAGATTGATAACCTGGACTTCTTTTTCCTTCTAGAATAGCACATGCTACCCTTGGTTTCAATGTACACCCGCCACCACTGTTGATGAAGATTGATTGTAAGTTTTTTAATTTCGGATGAAAATTGTGTGATTCTAATGTAGAAACTTTAGGGAATGTGAGCAATGAGCATTACTTGCTTCGGAATATTAGTGTTATGAGTGGGATTATTATTGGGTGATTTAGATTATGAATTGGTATTAAAATGAGTTAGAACATGATTATAAAACTATTTTATTAAGTTTGATTATGAATATGGTCTTATGACCTTGATTATGGAATTGGTTTGCAAATTGGTTATGAATTCCGTGTTAACAATGATTTAAACAAGGCCTAAAATGATAAGATGTGTTCATTGTTAAAAACCGTAAAATGGAAATAAAAAGCGCTAACCAGGTTAAGTGAGTTGAAATCAGGTTGAGTTGATGAATGTCAAGTCAGGGTGTGGTTTTCAACAGAATTAACTAAGGAGGTTAAGTTCAAGGCAAGAAGTTCCTGCACCATTTATATTTGACCCAAAGACAAATCTGACCTAACCTGATTTATTTAATTTGATTTTGGTTGATTTTTTGATTTTTGCCATATAACTTGCAATCCCATTCTACTTAAAACCCTTAAAAGACACATAAGATCGAGAATAACCATGAAGACACCAATCAACACAAATTTTGAATTGTAAGTTTCTAATTGTTATGAGGTCTTATCTTCTAAAACCCACAATGCAGATTAATAGGGTTAAATTGTTGTTTATGATTTGAGTTCATGTTGACCAAATTTTAATTTGGTGGAGATAATTAAAACATCTTATAGTGAATTTGGGATCATCTAGATAGGAATTGAATTATTTCTTGTAGTTGATGAATTTGTGATTAACATAAGACGTTTGAACATTTGTTCAATCGTGTATTCGTTTAGTACTGGTTTAGTGTTACATGAAAAAGATTTAAATTCTTTTCGAAATGTTTACCCTTATGATTTTGGGATTTGGGTCATAATTGTAGGAATTAGGATCTTAGTTTTACCAAAAAAATTTCTTCGTTGTTGTTTTTAGTTATTATGGATTGCTTGCTTTGCTTACCCCTTGTTTCAAGTTCATTCATTCACAGTTAAATCATTATGCAACATGCAGTAATAGAGGTTAGTCCATTCTTGACGAGTCAGGAGTGGATAGTCTCTTCCGGGTATTTACCGGCTGTGATGCTGAATTTTTGAGAGTAATTTGTGAAGATATCGAGCTTTGAGCCTTTGATTCGTGTCTCTCCACCCACTGCGTGGATGCTGTGAGGTAAGATTTTCTATTACAAGTTCAAATTCAGAATTTCAAAACTGACAATACAATAGAGTACTTAAATTGGGTTATCTTACTGAGCACATTATATTTGGTTGAGATTAATTGGTGTTCATTTAAGTTGTTACTTGTTTATCTTATTCTTGAATTTGAATTAAATGTTTTACTTTTATGGCCACACTGATATGTTTTTATTGTGAAATTATAATTGAATCAACTTTGTTGTTGAATTTGAAGGGTTAATTCTTAGAAAAATGGAGAAGGGTGAGTCGTCTCAGCGAATTTCAGATGAAGATTCTTCACTTTTGATTCCTCGAGGAGGACCTATTTTTGTTCAGGATTTTGTCAGCCCCATGACCAAGGTTTCTGTTTTCGAGTCCGATGTTTTTCTAGAATTGGAGAGTTTGAAGGCTGAATTAGGCGCTGAACCACTTGATGTTGAAGAAGATATTTCGTAAGTCGCCTTTTTTTGTCCTCCTTCTTTCCCAATACATTATTGATCATGATTTGAACTTTAACTTTTCTGGCATAGGGTAGATGAGCTTAGAATATACAGCGATGATGAATTGGTTGCTGAGGCTATGAAGATTGCATTTGAGGTATTATCATTGTATTACCTATTACATGGGACTTGGAACTTATATCCGGCTGGCATGGGTACATGGTGAAGTGTGCTATTTTACCAAAAACAATTAAATGTTTTTGTCAAAATGAAGTGTCTAACCATGTCTAGTATTGAAGCTTTTGCATAAATACTTAAAGTGGAGAGTCCCAGTAACAGTGTATTACTATCAATGATGCTGCGTTATATTACGGTGTCTCTATTGTTGAACTAAACTTTTCTATATATGAAAATCTTTTATTGTTGTGGTTATAGGATGGCACAGATGCAAAAACTTCTTTAGGCTTGGCAGAAGACCCGTGCAGCTCTGGGTTAGTATATTTAGAATATTCTTGTACCAGATGTTATGTAAACTACTCCATTGACCCCTTCATATTGATTAAAGGGCACCGACCTAAGTATTAGTTGTTTAGTACTTGGATAAATTGTTATAGAACTAATGGAAATGTGATGGAATTCTTTTTAAGTATGTTGTGATTTGTGAGTCTAATTAGGGTTCTTATTTGGTGGTTGTTATTATCGCTGCAAATATCACTTTTTGTTGCTTTGATTGGAAAAGTGAGGGATTTGACAAGAGAAGCTAGATCATGCTTTCTGTCTTTGTAGTGTTATGTTACTATTTGATTGAATGGTCAATAAGAGCAATAAGAGCAATAAGAGCTTTACTAGTGATAAACTACTACATTGTCATATTATAGTGAAACTTGCTTGACCTTGCATTTATCATATGTTGTATTGATTCTAATGATTTCATTAATGATACCAGTGCTGAAGATTGTCAAAGGATGTTGGATGTTGGTACATCAGCTTCATGTGAGTACTCTAATGGCTTTTCCTCTGACACAAGTTACAACGAAGAAAAAGAGAATTGCAACTTGACAAAGAGGAAGGGGAAAGCTAAAATTAAGGCCAAGTCAAAAAAGGGGAGGACTAGGAAATTGGTTGATCGTGAAAAGGATAAATGCATTGATGTATTGTTCTACCCCATGTCAACCTCTGTTATATAGTATAGGTTTTATTAAATTCTTGTACTTTCTTTTGCAACGTTTCTTATAACCCCTCCCCCCCCTCTTCTCCTCTAACGTGGAATTTTTTACACTTCAAATCGGCATTTGACTTCAAATTGCCTTTTCAAAGCGATCTGAAGTTCTAGCTGTCACCTAGCTTACTACCTTGTCATTATAAGAAGTTCGAAGGGTTTTTTTATTTCTTTGTTTTTGGATTTTCTTACACTTCAAATCGGCATTTGACTTCAAATTGCCTTTTCAAAGCGATTTGAAGCTCTAGCTGTCACCTAGCTTACTACCTTTTCATTATAAGAAGTTCGAAGGGTTTTTTTATTTCTTTGTTTTATAGTTAGAGATGGTTGAAGGAAGTTCATGCTCCTTGTTATAAGAAGACTTGAGTAGTTTCAAAAATTTAACTGTGCATAACAACTTTTTTCTTTTTTTTTTTAAGAAAACTTGGTTGGTTTCTTTATAGCTCCAATATTCCTACATTAAGCTGATAATAGGAGTTGGTATAGTCTGGTTTTGTGCTAGAATTTTCCTTTCTTTTGACATGCAATATCATTCTGTGTGAAGGACAAGACCTGCAGAATGTTGCTTCCATATTTGTCAGGTATATAATTTGTATTGTGAAGTTTTCCATTACATCCATCTTGACTCTGAGATGTATATGTCCTTGTTTTTGCAGGACTCATATCTCGCAAAAGTGGAGCATCTGGCCAAAATTAGGGAGAAGCAGGAAGAAGATAAAGCATCCGTTAAACTTCATTCATTCAAGTGTGTATTTGGATCTTGTTGAAAAACTTTTGTGGTAGACCTTCACAATTTCTTTCTGTTTTTTTCTAATTTCTTACTTTTATTTTTTGTTTGTTGGTGAAAGTTCAGTCGTGATAAAGAAAACACAGGTGCACTATCTTCAGGAAATGTTGAAACTCTGAAATATCTTGAATCATCTCATCCTGTAAAGGTGTGCCTTTCAAATCATTCATGTAGATTGAATGCTCTGTGGTGCTATGCTGATCCGTGACTCAATTCAGTCATTAGTTTTATGTTTGCTTAAGGTCTGCTTTCAAAATAACTATTATATAATTGATGAATTTGTGGTTTTGCTTTAATCTTTTGCATTTTCTTCCTTTTTTGTTTGGTGCTTCTTAGGGGGGTAAAGCTGTTAGGGTGCCACTATCAAAATGTTGGAATCTAAATTGACATATGTAAAAGCTAAAAGATCTTACATCCTCTTTTTTTCATTTTTAAAAACATTAAATAGAGTGAGGACTTGTAGTATTGCCATCAACATGCTAAACATGTAACTATGGAAGATAATTTGGGCAAAGTGAAGGAAATTTCATAGTGGATATGGTTATAAATACTCATAGACGTCATAGTCATAAGTAATTGCAAGCCTTAGAAAGGTTTTGGTGATCAAGAGCCTAATTTTCTTCTAATTACAAAATGGACATAACCTCTCAAGATTTCAGATAGGATTTTTCTTTATGAAGTAACTTTTAACAAATGCCATCTATTTTTTACTTTTCTCCTTCATTGTTGTTCTATAAAATCTTTTAATTTATTCATAACTCTTCTTGTAGTTGATTCCCCTTCCTACTATCATCATTACTCTTTTTGCCTGTATAATTACATGTCAGTACTCAGTAGAGTGGGAGGATTGGGCTGGCTCTTGGTATACTAAGTTTACCCTCTTATCTCTTTTTTATTCCACTCCTATTGTTCCACTACAGACTTCATTAGTTCTGATTTAAAAAGTGTATAATTTGAACCCTAGGGTTAATTCTGCTCGAATCATAATACTGTTTTTCTGTTTGAATTTTTTGTTCAGCATTGCTGTTATCCAACAATACTAGTATTGGGAAAAGGTTTAGAAATTTTTTCTTTCACTTTTTTTCATCTGTGACTTCTCAAAAATATAACAAAACTTGTACGGTGAAACTGTTTTAAAGACGATTCTATTCCACTTTTCTAGGAGCAGAAGCGGAAGAGGAGAAACAAGGATAAGTGGTTTTATGATTTGATTATGGGTTAAGATTTTCTCTGTTTCTTTCTTCTTACTTTATCTCAACCTCAACTCTTTTTTCTCTCTTCTGTAATCTCTCTCTGAAATCTCAATCTGTCTGTTAGCTATCCCTAATTCATTACATTACAGTTATGGACTGCTGTAAATTTGTTACTTAGTGTAGCAATATTGGATTTGCAGTCTCAGCTTTCTGTGGTGGTACTATTTCTTAGAATCTTTATTCATTCACTTCTACCAATTCATGATGTACATCTTGCCTTTGAATTCTACTACTGATTTTTCCCTTCCGAGAATGTGATTGTGTTGGAGGGAAGTAGAGACTAGAGAGAATTTGTAAGATAAGTAGATTAAAGTGATAGAAAGATTTTGTTTTTGTGATAAAATGATGAGTACAATATCCTTTTATATAGGGGTTGGAAGTTGCCTACTAATAGCAGTGACCTTTGAAAGTCGCACTACCTTTAGCCTTTCACATACATGTAACTGAAATTTTCGTATTCGATAGTAATTGAAGTATACCATGTCCATTATGTACATTTTTACTGAGTGCCTTTATTTTTCTCTCGCTCTCTTTTTCTTCTAAAAATTAATAATACTGTTTTTGGTTATGAGCAGCTTAAGTGCTCAATGTCAGGAAAACATGGACCAATTCAATATCCAGAGGTTATTCTGTGTGTTGAGATTTATCATAGTAAAGCTTCTTGGAAAAAGGTATGGATTAGTGTCATTCAGTAAGATACTTTAAAGTGTTTTAACTTGCACCTTATTTTAACTGTCAAATGCATCTGTGCTTGTATATAAATGTAAATATTGTTTGTTCTATCGTTTGATAATCGATGATCAATTCTAAATTTATTTTTCAATCACCACAAGAATGCCATAAAGGAAATCAATCAATGGTGGTTTTCAAAGTCAACTACTATAATTATGCAATCTCAAGTGTTTGATTATTCTAATATGAAATCTAAGCCATCCGTTTTTTTTTTACTAATTAATTAATGATTAACATACAAATAAAAAAAATTAGAAATAGTGAACGTGTTCGAAAATAATTGATTATCGGACACAAATAAAACAATTTCAAGTAAAATCTCAAACTTAATATCAAGGTATGATAAATTTGTATTTCATTTAATTCATTATAGCAGTTCGCTTTAGTAGCCAAACAGTATAGAATTTCCCATGCCAAAGCCTTAATCCCAATTCCCAATTTGGAAATAAGAATTCCTATGTAAGGAAGAATAAGTTTTTTCAAACGCATGAAGTATGTCTACAAGTCTTATACAGTCTTATTTGTGGTTACAAGATTTGGTCATGTTAATTTACTTGATCTCTCCATGACCCGTGTGTCTCCCTCTTGTTGCAGACGCAAGAATTTCTTGTCCTTGGGAGTCAATGCCTGACTGAACTGAGGGATAAAATCCATTGTTTAACAGACCAGGTGATGCAAAAAGCAGATGCACATGACCCTTCTGGATATTTCCTCATAGAGGTTAGTTATATATTATCTTGTTGCTTCTATCTTATTGTCACTGATTTCTAATTTGAATTGAGCTTTCGATTGGTGTAGGGGGTTTTCTGCAATGACACTCGGGATCCTTCAGCAATCGAGTATAGCGAGCCAATACTAGATTGGCTTAAGAATTGTAAGGAAGAGGCACTTACAAAATGGAACTACATTCTAGCTGGTGTAGGAAAGCGTCGGAAGCTTCCCGTAGGCAGCAAGCCAGTATCCAAGTTGCCTACTTTTATGGCAGTCAACATGCAAAGTACCCGCTTTTGTGATTTGGGATTCCGACTTGGAACTGGATATGTGTACTGCCACCAGGTAAGAAAATTGTCTTTCTTGTTCAAAAAACCTAAGCAAAAGCAAAACCAAACATAAAAATCATGGGTTAGCCTAGGGGTTAAAGTATTGTAACATATTCATTAATCTCCGAGCGATCGCAAATTATAAACGCAAAATATGGTCGGTTTTGGGCTATTGTTGGGTCATTTTGAGCAAATTGCAAAATTAAAAAAAGCATGTGTTGAAGACTTCCCTTCCACCCTCTTACCTGTACGGATTGTCTTTACCTTTGAAAAACAATGTCTAAATCCGCATTTTTCGCTTTGGACTTATTCTGGTCATATACTGATTTTATCAGCAATTGTTTTGCAGGGAGATTGTACTCATTGTATGGTGATTAGAGACATGAGATTGATTCACCCTGATGATGTACAAAACCGAGCAGCGTACCCATTGCTTGTCCATCAATTGAAAAAGATTCTAAAGAAATGCACCGTTTGTCGAATCTACAAAGCCACGAAGGTGACTTTGGATGATAAGCTGGCTGGAGAAAATCCTTGTTATTTTTGTGATAACTGTTATTACCTCCTCCATTACTCTGAAGAGGGTAATCTGCTTTATAGTTCATTTACAGTGTATGATTATCTCCAGGATTACTACTAGTTTCAGAATTTTTGTATTCAAAAGTATATTTTTAAAAAGGAAAAAAAAAATTACTCGTCATACTTGTAGATGTTTTTTAAGCTGGACAGTAATTTGGTCAACTATTTTAGATGCATAAATTCTCCATTATAAATGAGTACTAGGTACATTTTGATGTGTGCATTGTTTCAAACTTATAATTGTTGAGCCAAATGGCAAGTGGTACAACCAGGAATCACTACATTTCAAGCAGTGGACAATATGTAAAGCCGATTGCAAGGTACCATTGCACACACGGCATTTAGAAGACACAAAGTTGAAGCAGAAAACAAAAGGTAAGCAGACTTTAATATGTGCATTCCTTTAGAGAAAGAATCAGAGATCTTTTTTACATGCATGGAATTGGTCTGCAGTCTGCACTGTGCACTGCAGGTGTTAATCGTTATAGTTACAAGATTTAGTTGTAAAGATTTATGTGATCTTTCTGTGATCCATGTGTCCCCCTCTTGTTGCAGCGCAGGATTTTCTAGTCCTAGGGAGTCAAACCCGGACTAAACAGAGGGATAAAATTCATTCTTAAACAGATGTGGGAATGCAAAGAGCAGGTGCACATGACCCACTTGGATATTTCCTTATAGAGGTTAGTTTTTAATTAACTTGTTTGATTTATCCTATGGTGACTGATTCTAAATTCAATTGAGTTTGCCATTGGTGTATGGGTTTTTCTGCAATGAAACACGGAACCCTTCAGCAATTGACGAATCAGGTTTACTCTAATTGTGATGACCTATCCACCAGAATCTGACCCGACCCGAGGATCACTCGCATGGAAGATTAATCCAAATATGGGGATAACCAAACTCAACCCGCACCAAACATATTATGAACCAAAATGTAGCTATAACCCAATAGATTTCATAAAAACCGGACTTCAAATATCTGGTTCAATTTGACAGACTTGCAATTGATACGATGTTACATCGCTCAATTTGCCTAGTATTAATCAGGCATGTAAATATGTTAGACCTAAGCCGTAATTACCCAACCTCAAACAAAACAGTCTTTCAATTTGCCGAAGGTTAACCTGATTACCTGACGTATAGCTTCTGTATTAAGCAGACATGACCTGATCTAGTTTAACTTGATGTGGGCATATGCCGGACTGTGCTGGTATTGACTTAGAGCAAACCCGAACCCGAGATGACTTGGTCCCAATCTGACCCAGTTCAAAACTTTGAGCTGACTCGTCAAGACTCAAACCCAATATGAGCCGAGCTAAAACCCAATTGGATAATCAAAGATGTGGCCCTAGACTATCGACCTAAAACACTTCAAATAGGTTTTAGATGTGATGATAAGAGTTACTGGCTTACTGCATTCTGCTTATCAGATGTTCTAATATCTGCAAGAGAAGATTTAATGTGTCCGTTTGAAGAAGTCTTTCTTTTCTTTAACATCCCTCTTTACATTATATTTCAACTTGGCATGTTTCTTGATTTTAATTTTAGACACAATTCCTGCTACCTGTTACTGGTTATTGCAACTATTTTGTAATTTGTATGTGGAAGAACATCAAGTTGCTATGTTATGTATAAGGGTCTTCTTTTGGAGCATTATGGATGGTCCCTTCTAACTTTGGAGGGTTCCTTAGTTAGTGCTCCGATAGCAATTATAAATGGCTTCTGATGACCGCACACTAATAGAACTACTGTGTGGACAGATACGGGTCAAACATTTCTGAACTTGATGCGTCCTGATAGGCTTAGTGAAGCTTCTGCCTCTTGACACTCAACTGTTTGTTTTGCATATTTCCTTTCATGAAGGCTTATCATTAATAAATTGTTATAATTTGACCTACAACTACTTGGTATAATTTTATGGAGACAACAACGAACACAATGCCAAAGCCTTAATCCCTAGAGATTAGTGGTCATTTACTTGAATTCTTCTCCCTTCATTTGATTACATAGTGAGCTTTGTTCAATTTCTGTAACATCCCTCACTGAATCAATATGATCATGAATGCCATTTTCCAGGCATTTCGCTAGGTTTTGCTTGTTGATTATGTCCATGCTACCTTTTAGTATTGAAATTCAGCTTATCAGTCCGTCTCTTCTGCCCCCATCCTCTCTCCAATTTGTTCTAGTTCTTCCTTTCACCTCGCTGAACAATCCCGATTTTCCCTTGATTGTAGCCTTTCATTGTTTTTTTTCGAAACTAGTGAGCTGCTGTCCTTGGCTTGAATCACGTTCTTAAATGCATACTAGGAATGAAAAACAAACCCTTTAAAGACGATATGCATTGCTAATAGTTGCATAGTCTGTACTTCTGTCTTGTTCGTCTTATTGCTTCAAATGCATACATCAGGATTGAGGAAGATCTATGGCACTATACTTGAGTACCTTATCCATGTAACAGTAAGCCATGCCTTCTTTCTATGTACCTTTTTCTTTAAATGTTACGTTTTATGCCCGTTATTGTTCGATTTACAGTGTTCACGCCAAGAAATCATGATCAACTGCCTTCATATTAATGCATTGCTCAGGTTCGAAACAGATGCATTCAATTAGAATTCGAGGAAGAAGAATCGGGTCAAAGGACTATGAAACTGAAATTTGGGGCAGTTTCTCATGTGAGACTAGTACAGTTAGTTACTACTGAAAGTCTGAAACCTCTTACAAAGAGGGAATGCAGGTTAGCTAGCTACATGATTTTGAAAAATTCTGAAAAAGGATATTTTTATGTTAGTATAACTTATAATATAAAGAAAGTTTTTGTTACCTTCTGTTTTTTGATTTCTTACCTCTTTACCATCTAAAAAATTAGTAGTAAAGCCAAAGCGATAAGGAATATGTTTTTTTTTCTTTTGAGTCGGTGGTAAGGAGGATTCTCTACATGTAAGAAAGTTTGGGGAGAATTAATTCTTTCTATATGTGGTGAAATTTGAACCCTTATTACAAGAAGACGAGAAAAACCTTCAACTATTAGGTTTACTAATGATTCTCAAAGCATGAGGAATGTTACTCTAAAGCACAAATATTATATTATACACTTTTGTCCTTTATATTTGCCACATTTGCATTAAATTTTTGGTTTAGTTTTGAAGAGAATAAGTGAAAGATGGTATGAAAGAAGTAAATAAATGTGTAGATGAAAATTAATAAAAGTAATGGGAGTTATTTATTTTCACACTAGAAAATAGCAAATTCAATGATGTACTAATGTAACAAATTTAAATGTAGTAAGACACAATATTATATCTTATTTTATTAGTATTAAGCCATAAGGTATGATGATACTTTAACAATGAAAAAAGTGGTTAAATTTATTTTGATTTAGATTATCGATATTATAAAAGTATATTATTTGAAATGGTTGATATTTACAAAATATAAGTGATATGTGGTATAGAAATAATCTATTCTCTTGATTTGAGATACTAAATTGAACTGATTTGGTCTACTACATGTAGGGAGCTGAATGAATAATAAAATGTTAAAAAATCAAATTTAAAAGAATTGAATAGAATTAATGAAACACAATTAAATTGTAGAAAATGGAGCTAAGTTTGAAATTCCCAACAAAGTAAAATTGTTCATGATGGCTTGGAAGATCATTACAATTGTGAGATTATATTGACAAATGACACCAAAACATGCACTAGGAATTGTGTAGAGGGAATATTTCTTTTCCCCATTACACATGGCCCAAGTTATTTTTGGTCAAGAAAAAGAATATAATGAGAGGAATTATTACTCTATGCACAAAAAATAAGGGAAGTGCTAAGTAGGGAACATGTAGAGGAAGTTTATACTACACATTTTCTTAAACACTTTTACCTTGAAGGTTGAGCATTTGTCTCCATTTCCACCAACATGAAGTACTAAACTTGGATTGCCAATAATCTTCATTAACATTTGACATCTTAGCTCATTATTTTTTTTTTTTTGGGCAAAATTAAGCAAGATGTGTATCTAGATTTAGAGCACCTAATCTAGATCTAAAAGTATTTGAACATAGATATGTGTATCCCTCTCTTGAGATGTAACCATTGAATTTTATTTCTTTTTTAGCGAAACTTTATTAATTAAATCAACTAAATAAATAAAACTTATAAATTTGTAATAAAAATAAGTATTGAATTTAAGTGATTGAAATAACCATGAAACCGAATTATAAATTAAATTGAATATGTGTACTAAATTTCAATACTTGTTAATACTAAATTGAATTGAACTTATTACTCCTACTTATTAGTAATGAATAAAACTAACCTTAGTTGTATAAATTATCAGTACCTACTGACTTAAACAAAGTAAAAAATATTTAAAAGAAATGTATATTTAATTATAAAATTTATGGAGTTGTTAAGTAAGTCTCTCTCTTGATTTTTTTTTTGTTCATAAACAATTTTATACTTAAAAAGAATAATTACTCATTACTAAAATTTAATTATTGTTCAGAATTGAGTTTTATCTCAGTTAACATAAATACCATAATTTTTCATAAGGTACTCCCTCCATTCTTTTTTGATCTTCCACTTTGGGTTTTCACACATATTAAGGAAGATAGAATCTTTGAGTTGTAATGAGTATTATTTTAATTAAATAGTAGTGTGAAGTAATGATTGTATTGGAAGTATGAGGTTGTAGTGGGTATTATTTTAATTGTAATGATTGTATTGAAAGTATGAGAGAGAAAATAATTATAAATAAAAGAAAAAGGGTACATTAAAAGATTAGGGGGTTTTAAGGGGTAAAAGTGGGATAAAAACTTTCTAAAAATAGAAAGTATTCTAAAGTGAAAAAACTATTGAAACTACCCGTTATAGTAATGTGGAAGATAAAAAAAGAACGGAGGGAGTATTTGATAATTTGAGTTTCATTTAGCTGTCATTTTTTAATTGGTAGGTATTTTATCCGCATAATAGTTCTTGTAAAGTAAGAGAACAAGAGACACATCATTGTGTATTATTCTTGAGATAGGAATTAGGATACTATTTCAAGGCTGTTATGGAATAGAAGTATGACAAAAACAATTCATCATAAATGCTTCAACTGGTGGGGCTTGAAAAAGATGTATGCCACCTTCTTGCTCTTAAATTCTAAATAGTTGACAAGAATTAAAAATTGTTTTCTACATAATTTGATTTTTTCATTTACTCCTATTTTTGCGTAAGTTTCAAATATGATCATCATACAAATTTGGCTCATGTTCATTTTCTCATAAGTGCTACACTCTATAAGGTATAGACTATAGAGTATGAACATCATTATTATTATTATTATTATTATTATTATTATTATTATTATTATTATTATTATTACATATAATTTAAAATAATTAAGAATTATTAACTTGACTTAGCTAGTAGTTTTTTCTTTTACAAATAAAAATAAATTATTTTCATCGATCATCAGGGGAATTAATAACCTTAAAGATTTACACCATGATGAAATTTTAAATTCAATAACATATATTTAGTTTATAAAAAATATGTTTAAAACTATAAGAAAATCTGTTGGGATTATTATAATTGCTAAATAGGCTTAACAAATTATCTTCAATATGAGGTGGAAATAAGGCAAAGGACACACATCCATGCACATTATAATAAGAAAGAGATTTGGGAGGTTTGGCTTTATTTCAAAGATATTGATTAGACAAAGAAAGGGACATTATCCAATGGATTACAGCCAACTTGGCCTTAATTTTCTTATTTCGAATTTAAAAAGAAAAATTCTTCTTATTTCTTAGACAAGAATAATAGAAAATAAAGACAAAAATTTTATCGAGACGTCTTAATATGGGTTGGCCAAATTTTAATTTATTAAAAAAAACAGTTTAGATTTAGTTAAAATTAGATTTTTTAAAATATAAATAATTTAGGCTGCTTGTATAGGCCGTCACACCGTGAGACAGTCTCATACAAGACGTGCTGAATTTCACTAAAAAAGGTTTTAATATGAGATATATACATATTAGGAGAGTTTAAAATATTTAAAAAATTCAAGATGAATATTTATATTTAGCCAGATTTATAATTGTCTTAGCATGAGATCATATTAAATGAGAATTTGTAAGAATAATAATTATTTCCACCAATTACAAATAAATAATTTACGTTTTTTAATCGGGGTTAGTCGGGTTATTATATCAAATATCAACCCATTACAATTTAATTCACATCAAATCATTAACGAATTACTCCTTATTCTTTCAAATTGCAATAATAGGAGACACAAACTATAGAATACAAGAGTTGTGTAATTATCAAAAAAATAATACAGAATATTCAAAAAAAATATTAATGAGATTTAAAAAAAAATAATTAGAACATTTCAATCAAACAAAATATTGCAAAATATATTTAAAGAAAAAGGTCAGACTTTTAAATTTATTTGATTTCATTCTCCAAGTCTTATCTCTCAACATTATATATCAAATAGAGATTTGGAAGGAATATTGGCATTGATAATTTTTATCATTATCAAATGTCATTGTGGGGATAATAGTTTACCGTCCTACTTGTCATGCCTTCCTTTCTTGCTTGTTTTCTTTTGTCACAAATAAGATACTTTTTAGTCCGCCATTAAAAATCATGTTAAATTTCGGAGTTTAATTTTTCATATATTTCTCTATTTTTATGGTCTTTCCTATAATAACAAAAGTCTTTTTCTTTTTTATAAAAATTATAATAGATATATAGTCATCTTTTTTTATACTATATAATATAATATAAAGACTATAGAGTTTTAATCGATCTAGGTATAATATATAAATTAATTGGATCTCTAAATTTATTTTTAGTATTTTATAGACAAAATACTCACATAATTTTGACTCGATCATTAATCTATACTTGATCTATTGACCTAGATTCAATCCATGACATGTTTTTCAACATAATTTAATGCATGCGATTCTCATATTTATCTCATGTTAATTTTGTTTTAATATTTTAAATATTTGTAATCCTTATATTTTTTTTCAATCTATTTCATCATTTTATAAATTATTTTTAAAAATTTTATCATTTTTTTATTCACATAAACGTTCTTATGAAAATATAAATAGGGAAGAAGAAAATAGTGATACCTAAAACAAAAGGAAAAGATATTGCCAAATGATATTAGATATGACTATATATGAGTCATATTATACTTCTATGACCATATAAAAGTTTAATAATACTTGCATAGATGCATCACAATTTACTCTTATCTTTTTTCCGCCAACTCATTCTCAAGTAAAAAAAAATCTCTACTATCAAATACTCCTAATAAACAATTATCTTAAAAATTATGTCTTGGTGAGTCAACCTAAAAAATAACTGGTCTTCTGAGAAATTATTTTTTTAAATATGTCTTTTAAGTCCAATCCAACAAAGCTTAATGTATATTCTTACTCTATGTTTTTTTATGCGCCGATTAAATAACAGATCGTGTAACCGCCTCGAATTATGAAGGCAAACACTAACTGGAATTTAGTATTAATCAAGCGGAAGCTTACTTTTGCCAACACAATTAAGGGGTTACTTAAAGGTTAAACCAATATCCAAGTATAATACTTGAACCAAACCAAAACAATATAACGAAAGTCTTAACTGTCCAAAATATAGGAAAATTACAACCAAATCGAAATAAATCCAAAGTTCAAATTACATCCTTAAATTAGTCTAAATCTAAACTAATAGTCTCTCAAATACAATTAAGAGATCTAAACAAAAGGGGAGTCATACTCCAACTTGGGTTCATCTTCCGCTCGCATATCCATTCTCCATCGAGGTGCCATAGGGATTTACTCTAAAGACAAAACCATTGGAAAAACATACAAAGCATAGTATCAGCAAAAAGGCCGACTATAAACACACTGGTGTTTGTCAACCAAGTTATTAAAACCTTTTTTTATTTGAGTAAATTCATTTTGAATATGCTTTTTCATTTAATAAATCATATTATGATTCAAATCCAGTTCAATGGCTCTATAGTCATTTCAAATTCTCATTTTTCATCATAAATCATAAGATCTCAATGGATCCAAATCAATTTCAAACTCATGTCATAAGTTTACATGGGTACTCTGTGAGTCATCCTGTGACTCGTTTGGTAGTCGATCTACCATCCACGACATGTCCGGCAAGTGTAACACAATGGTATTGTGAACAATACGCACTCAACATTGGTGAGCCGTTTAATTATGCACACAACATTTGTTGTGGCATATGTACCCGCCGTTTAGGCTAAAATATTTTTTGTACATAATATATATCTTGTAATTTTAATAGCATTTGAAAGTCAAAAATATTAACTTTTTCCATATGATAAACATCTTTTATTTGCACATAGCAAAACATACTTTATTTGTGACTTAGCAAAACATGCTTAGCATAATCATATCATTAAACATAACCTTTGTATTATATTGGGGCGTCACTAGTATGTATGGAAATGCATTGTGACAAAAAGAGATTAAAGTTCAATACGATTTTTTAAGAAAACCACTAAAATGTTTCGTTTCAATCCTTCTCAAAGTAAATATAACTTAAAAGGGTTTTGAAATTCATTCAAAACAACTAGAATATGATTCATAAGTCTATAAAATCATTACGACAGAAGATTTCATAAAACACTATTTTCTTAAATACGAGATAGTTTTGCCGGTAATAAAATCGATAATTAATTTAAAAAGTACATATTAATTCTCCAACAAGGCCCAAATTAATCAAGTCATTATAATACCTTATTTAAAATGAATTTAAGGTTGTCCTATCAGATTATAATTGGTTATGCGAATTTATAACGATCTTACAATTATTTTCGACAATTTGGGTATTTACCGTTATTTAAATGGTGTCTTAAATCCGTAAAATTTATAAACCATCTAATTTAAACTTAATTTATACTATGAGGCAGTAGGTTATTAATATAATTATAAATTTTTATATATAGGTCTATTTTTACCCAAATTTAATTAATAGTATTACACCTTTTAATAAATAAACATTTTCTACTAATTTGATAAATTAGTAAATAATTAATAATTTATTTTGTAAAATTATAAAAAAGTTCCAGAAGTCATATAACATGTTTATTAGGCCATTTGAACTTATAAAAATCATGTATGATGTTTTATTATTTTGTATAGACATTTTATCGATAAATAGAATAAAATAGGTTTAAAATTATTTGAGTCCGAATAAAGTATTATAAAAATTATATGATATTCCAGAAGCTATTTTAAGGGGTATAAAATTTTAAATAACCATTAAAAATCATGTGGGGTATTTTTAATAATTAATATTGTTATTTTACCGATAAACCGAATAAAATTTATTTCAGTTCATATATGGTCACGAAAATCCATATAAATTTTTATACATGTATCTACTGTTTATATAAGTGTCTCATAAAATTTTCATGTCCAAAAGAAGTCATTTAGTATTTATTTTATATTTTACCGTTTTCCAACTTACCGATTATTAATAATAGAGTAAAAATTATTAAGGTCCTTAAATGTCAATGAAACCTTCCCAAACTTTTATCAATTTTACCTACTGTCCTTATGAGTATGTGATAAAAATTTCAAGTCCATATATCTTTATTTGGTAATTATTTTATATTTTACCATTTTACAATTCACCGTTAAACAATTTAATGATTATTCAAAAATAATAAAAAAAATTCAAAACTAAATATATTCTGGCCAAATCTTGTCGGAGACATTATAATATGTTTTTATTAATTATTTTTGATGATGAAGAGTTCATCTAATACCATGTTTTATAATAAGTGTATTTAACACCTTAATATCCATTAAAATATCAATTTAACAAATAATCTCAACAAAAAATATCCAAGAATTTTTTTTAGCATATAGCTATTGGAAATTTCTTCTAAAATGAATTTCAAATATTTTCAAATTCATATAATCATTTCCATCACAATAACTTTCACAAAGTAGTGTTAAACATGCCTTTAAACATACAATAATTTATAAAATCAATATGCATGATGCCCACAATAATAATACATGTAATAAATTATTCTATACTCAAATTTATCATTTTGACATCATTTTTCAAGATTTAAGAACTTCTCTTTGGGAATTTATTTTTTTTTTAAAAACGAGTTTATACACAAACTTTCCCAACTTGTTCTTAAATCCTTTAAAAATCACCCATGTGACATACTTCGACTCCAAGCCTATATAATTATTCCGTAAGCTCCTACGCGTTCTTAGAAGTGGTTCTAACTTCGGGTCCTTGCCTTCAACTCCAACACTTCAACTAAACATATTTGTGAAAATACATCTTCTTACTTACTATTATGGCCTATTTGTGAAAATACTCATTTTATAATGATCTTAGTTTATAGAAAGATTCATGTAAAAAAAATATTTTACATGAACAAGTTTTAACAAAAACTAGTGGAATAAAGAAATGAACATAACTTACTCTATACTTGATGGATTTCTTCAAGTTTAATGTCTATGAAAAGCCCTTAAGATAAAGATTATTTTTATGGGAGATTTGAGTTTATAAACATAAATTTTCAGAAGTTTTAGATGGATTTTTAAAGGAGATTTGATGAGAAAATAAGGTGTTTAATTTAGTTATTGAAAGTTTGAAGGAATCTAGTGTTTGTTCATGGATGAACTTAGGAGCGATGTGTTGGGGTTTATGGCTAAATAATTATTCAGAAAATAGTGTGTTTTTGTTTCAAATATTTGCCTCTTGCATGCTTGTAATGATGCACTAGCTTTGGGTAGAACAAAAGAGGTTCTTGTGTATAGTTTTTAGCTTGTGTATGTAAGTATACAAAGGGCTATAAGGGGGAGTAGGACAACTTTAGCATGACTGGTTGGGATTGTTTTTTTGGTGATTTTTCTCCATCATTTGATCTATTATAGTGTAGGAAAGGTTTATCTAAGATAGTTTAAGGTTTGGGTAAAAATTATTGTACATGTAACAAGTTGCAACTTGTACTTCATGTTTAAAAACCACTTTGTATATGTGTGAAATATTTAATTTACTCCCATCATGGTTATATAATATGCTTGGGTAATAATTAAAATTTTCTCGAACTGTTATGGGTCGTTGCTCAACTTTAAGTTTTACCTCCAAAGTTTACGTTACTTGTTACGATTCATAATCACGTTATGAATTAACAAATTTCTAATCACTGTAGAGATTTTTCAAATTACTACCATCACTAATTAAATTGTAATTAGTAACGAACAAATATATAAGGAAAATTAGGCGCTAAAAACGACTAATGAAATCTTCTAATAATACGACTGTTTCAGATCGTCTTTCAAAAGACTGTCTCTCAAAAGAATTTATATTTAACAGGAAATCTTGTATGAGACCGTCTCATTGTGAGACGGGCTCATATAAGCAGCCCAAAGTTTAACTTATATAGCAATTTACTAAATAAAAACTATTTTTTTCATTAACTTTTAATAAACTAAAATTGGACTAACCCATATTAAGCCGTTTCACGGTGAGACGATCTTAGTAAAGAATTTGTCTTTAAAAACAGTCATATTTTAATTTTCTTTGTAATTAGTAATTCTACAATGGACTATTTGGCCCGTGTAGAACCCGTCTCATGGTAAGACCGCCTCATATTATATGTTGTGAAACAAGTCCTATATGAAATCGTCTCACTATGAGACGAATACATTCAATCAACCTATTTATCAAATTGATTACTTTAAAATTCTGAAGGATCAATTTAAGGATATATGTTACAACTATAGAAAGTAATCACATATTCACATTAACATGGTGTTTGGTATGAGAATATAAAATGTAATGGAAAGGAAAATGATAAAGAGGAATAAGGTTAAGGGTATGGGTTGTAGTTATATGTTGTTTGGTATGAAAATATAAGGGAAACACCTAAGTGATCATAGAAAAGAAATTTGTTACTTGACATAAATAGATGGTAACAAAGTAAGGATATCATTACCTTCAAGAAAAGGATTGAGTTAACCTAATATCATACCAAACAAATATGTGGAGTAATGGTAATTGAATCCCTTACTTAGTATTAAAAAGTTCATACCAAACACCCCCTAAGATTATAATTAGTCACTTTAAAATTATAAGTTATTTACGTTAAATAGTCTAATCTATTTTTTTTATTTTTTTATTTTTATGTACTTGAGTTGCACATTCCAGATCATAGTCATTTGCATTAAGGCAAGGCCCAGGAGTCTCACTTTCCCCCACAACCCAATGAAGTCGTTTCTTTTTTTTTTGCTTTTTTTTTTTTTGAAAATAGATAATAAAAATATATATTTGATTAAAAAGAATTATTCACATAGTGTACAAGATTATTATCTTTGGAGGAGAAAAGGATAGATTCAAGCTGAAGAAGTATTTTCCAGATTGCCCACCTTACTGAAAAGTAAGAAGGAAGTTTAAAGGTTAAATCTATCTGTATTTCACCCTCCAAATAACCTTACTTTGTTTTTGTTTTTTCTAATTCAGATTTATTGTTTTATGTGATTTGTAATGTTGGTGATTGATTGATGTTTTTGTATGCTTATATATTTGGCTTTCTTGATTGTGCTTGTTGAGAAAATTTTCTTTGATAAAGAAGGGTATGTTTAGGGTTTGATTGAAGATGAATTTTCTTCTTTTTCATGGGTTTTACGGGATTTTGAGATGGGTTTTAAGAATTTTTTAATGGGTTTAAAGAATTTTTGTTGCCCAATTTGAATTTTAGTTCTATACTTAACTCATTTAATCTTTTTGGTAGTTGGTGATTTCTAGAAGATCAAGATTGGATCTTGCTTTTGTGGGCATAACTTTTCCTTTTTCTTATGTTGATTGGCAATTGGCTTCTTCTTTGTCAACACAATTCTGGGTACTTTATTGATTTTGACTAGACTGAAATTGTGGGAGAGGAAAGAAAAGTTTCAATTTGTTAGTACAGGAGGGGAAAATTCATGGTATAAATCAAAAAATTTAGATCAGACCAAATTCACTGGTTTTTGATAGCTGAATAGTTGATACAATTGTTCAAGAGTTTTATTGTTTTGTGGGTAATGGCCAATTTCTGTGTACATATATTTATGTTGTAACCTATGTTACTTGGACTCGGGGACAGATGTCGGATATTGATGCGTGTTTAAGTGTCGAATATGTCTAAATATTCAGTTTTACGCCTAAAATGAAGTGTCTAAGTGCCATACCAATGTTTGAGTAACAAGTATCGGACACAGGTAGGTGAAGCAAAATGAAGAGTCCAAGTAACATAGGTTGTAATTTTGCAAGACTAGTTGGTGGGCCTTAGAACTTGGAAGTAAATTTTGGTTACTAGAAAATGAAGGAATTTGAAAATTTACACCTAGCTTATACTAATAATAGTTGATATTTCGATGCAGGTGACGAATCATGTCCCAGCAGCAAGTTGACGAATTTGATTATATGGCGGATGAACATGATGTGGCTGATTTGATTGATGAAGTAGAAGGAGATTTCTATGCTAGAGAGGATGAGAATTTAGGAATGGATGAGTATGATTTGGTCTGTAATCACTAATCTCTCTATTCATGTGTTCCTATTTGCAATTTAGTATAAAAGCTTGTTTGAAGTAGGAGTTGCCAATACATTTCTTCACTCATTTTGACGATTTTTGTACCTTTTGTTCTGAAACAATGTACATGATGTTTGCAGCAACTTACCGAGATTACTGATACATCAGCAGCCAGTGCTCGACGAGGCAAAGATATTCAGGGTATTCCGTGGGATATAATGAACGTAACAAGAGAGAAATACCGGTTAACTAGACTGGAACAGTACAAGAATTATGAGAATGTCCCTACTTCAGGGGATTCCATAGACAAGGTTGGACATTTGCCAATCGAGGTTTAGGGTGCCTTGTAGTGTATTGTTTCTTTGAATACATTATATGTTTGGTGTCTTGTTTATTGACTTATTTAGGTGTGATTAGGAATGGAAGTCAAAGGATAAAGGTGGAAATTATTACGACTTCTTCTACAATTCGAGGCTTGTGAAACCGACAATATTACATTTTCAGGTTCGTAGCTTTCCATTTTTCAGTACTGTTATTTTGGAGGAAGAGAAGTGTGAATCCTTTTATTTGATCGTCGTTGGGTGTTTACTTGGTGATGGATGTCTTTCCATGTGGACTGAACGTCGTGCTGTGAAATTGTTGGGTCTTTAACTGGAGGTTAGGTGATTTTTCCCCTTTTCCAATGACGGGAATGAACGTGGTCAATGCCCGTTTCTTGAAATTGCTTTTGGTTCTGTATCACAGTACTGCCTTGTCTTCGCCGTCCTTGGTCGACAGCTTTAGGAGTAGCACTTTCTTTATGTGTCTTGTCCCTTTTAGAGTGCATTTCTGTATGTATCGAACATTCCTATTAGAGTACTCAAACACCACCTTCACGGTGCCCAGTGCTGAATGTTTGACAAGCAATCAATATAATCTTTATCAATGTGCTGGTTTGAACTAGTTAGTTACGATCTTGAATAAACCAAGTGAAGTTCTGTTCCCTTTTTTAATTTTAAGATAACAATTTAGAAATAGTCTTGGCTAGGAACAATGTGGTTGACGGAGAACAATTGAGACACATAACCAGTGTTATATGATTCGCTAATCTCGCGAATCGTGAATTGACAAAAGCGAATTATGGTCGGTTTTGGGCTATTCTTGAACAAATTTCAGCGAATCGCAAATTCAAAAAGCAAATTAGCTATCGAATCATGTTACGCTGCACATAACCAATTGGTGACAAAGGGGTAGTTTACCCCTGTAAGCATGTGTTCTCTCGTCTTTTTCAATGTAGGTAATGGACATAATGTTATTTTCACTTGCAGCTACGAAATCTTGTTTGGGCTACTTCAAAACATAATGTTTATCTCATGTCCAATTATCAAGTGATGCATTGGTCATCAATGACTAGAACTTTGTCCGAGGTTGTAAACTTTGCCGGCCATGTCTCCCCAACCGAGGTATGATTTATAAATCTGTTTTGTTGTTAAGGAATTTACCCGATTATGTGAATCGTTGTTCCAATTTTCAGCGATGAGGAGATTGGGTTCCTTTCTTCTCGTATCTCCTTTGCTCAATGCTGTCTTTCTAGCTTCTTTCTAAAGCGCTTGTTTATCCAACTCTCATGGCGTTCGTTGTTATCAGAAACACAAAGGAAGCTTGTTGGAAGGTTTTACCCAAACTCAAATCAGTACATTAGCAGTCAAAGACAAACTCATGGTTGCCGGAGGATTCCAAGGAGAATTAGTATGCAAAGTATGTTAGTTTCTTGTTTTTTTAACTGATGCATGTCCGTTGCTCTTATCATGTGGGAAATCTTTTAACTTTTGATTCACCCAACGGTGAAATGCAACATTAGTGTCTCGAGTCCGTGTTGCTATTGAGCTTCCTTTAGATTCGATAGTATTTTGACCGATGTTAAATAATTTTCAGCGTCTTGATAAACCTGGAGTCAGCTTCTGTGCTCGGACTACATACGATGACAATGCTATCACCAACGCTGTTGAAATATTTAACAGTGTGAGGTAATGTATTGGCAAGTAAGCACCGTGAGTTAATCTATTTTGATACTGGACCTCGTTACATGGAAATCCTTTGCTGCAGTGGCTGTTATCATTTTATGGTGTCAAATAATGACTCTGGGATACGGGAATTCGATATGGAGAGATTTCAGCTTTTAAAGAATTTCTGTTTTCCTTGGCCTGTAAATGTGAGTATTTCTATCTTTATGTTTTGTGCATCATTTGTCTGCTTCCCTCTACAGCACGCCTCCTAGGAAAAATATGACCCAATGAAGGTAGAAAAGAAAAAAAAAAAAAATCCGTTTAGGGGGGGGGGGGGGGGGGGTGTGTGTGTGTTTGTGTGGAGGGGGTTGTCACATCTGTATACTGCATTTCATTGCTACCTGGAACGACATTCGATTAGGAACAGGGAACGGGAACAAGAACAAGGAATGCAACCTTGATTGACTCGTGAAAGATTGGGTACGGGATAATTATGTGAAAAAAATTCATTTGAAAACAAAGTTAAATTAAAATGATTTTTTGCTTTAAGAAATTGTTTTTAAGTGGAATTTTTTTGGTTTTCTAGGTTTTATCTTGTTTTTTTCCTCCCTTTTATTCTTTAATTTGTAAATGAAGGCCAAAATACTTTTTAAAAAAGGTATTTCACACGGGGACGTCGCCTTGAGCGATTTGGGTCGCGTTTCGTGGTGATTAGGGACGAATGTTCCCGGATCTTGGAACGTGATTACGTTCCACGTTCCATGTAACTATGTTGCATTTGTTTGATTTTAATCGCACAACGTTTTCTAGCTTATGATTCTTTCTTTGACGCAGCACACATCAATTAGCCCAGATCGAAAGCTCATTGCTGTTGTGGGTGATCATGTTGACGGTTTGCTTGTAGATTCACAAAGCGGAAAGGTATGGAAAAATACTCTTAAAGGCGTGAGCATCTTTATGTTCCTCTTTTATTTTCCCATTGTTGATGGTGGAACTTGCCTACTTTTAATGAGCATTTGTTGTAATTGTTGATTTATACTTGAGAGTCAAATTAGATTTACATTTGAGCCAAACAGGGTATATAGATGAGGGCTGATCCTAATTAGTGGATGTCTGTTGGAGTAGGTGGTCTCCTCGGTGGAAGGACATCGTGATTTTTCCTTTGCAACCGCATGGCATCCAAACGGACGTGTTTTTGCTACTGGCAATCAAGACAAAACATGCCGAGTTTGGGATGTGAGGAAGCTTTCAGAATCAGTAGCGGTTTTAAAAGGAAACTTGGGCGCAACTCGATCTATCCGGTTTTCATCGGATGGAAAGTTCATGGTTGCCGCCGAACCAGCCGATTTCGTCCATGTGTATAGTACGCAAGACAATTACGAGAAACGACAAGAAATTGATTTCTTCGGAGAAGTTTCTGGAGTATCATTGAGCCCTGACGACGAGTGTTTATACATTGGAATATGGGACAGGACTTACGCGAGCCTTTTACAATACAACAGGAAGCACTCGTACCAATACCTGGATTCATTCATCTGAATAACGGAAATACTGCTCAATTCATTTCGCAAGGGTTTGAACTTTGAAGATTGTTCGTTTAAGGTTCGACGACATTTTAGAATAAAGCAACCGGGTTGCAGGATATATCCGTAGTAAAAGTAGTGAAGCGTTACAAGCGTACCTTATAGATGTGTACAGTTAGAGGTATGCAACGATACGTTTGCTGTATCCCTACTCGTATAAAGAAGAAAGAAAAACATCCCCTCCCTTCTATATTTTCGTTACGTTTTATCGCATCTGCGTAATGTAAAGTAACAGTTTACCATTGTCTGATCTTGTTTGGGAAGAACTGAACATCTTTGACAGATATTTTGGAATCGTTCTTCACCAGAAGATTTGCATTTGTCTGTTGATATTGGTTATTTGTAGTAATTTCCATTTTATATGATATGAATTATGAACTTGACATGGGAGTTTGCTATATGATTGTTCTTCCTTTATTAGTGTTTGTGGTTGACAATCAGCCATGGAAAACGAGAGTCACTAGAGCGAAGATATGTAGACGAGAAAAGATGTGGACGAGATTTAAAGTTGAGAAAAAATGTAGACGAGATTTAATTTCGAGAAAAAGATATTACATCTAAGTGACTTCACCTATTAGATTATCACAAAATTTTAAACGAAACGGCCTCAAGATGAGATTATCTCATGTACACTTACTATTTTAAAGTGATAACTTACAAGTTACAATTTTAAAGTAATTAATTAAATAATAAGCTAAATATATGTGTTTATTTCATAGTGAGACGGGTTATTTGCTGTAGATTATAGGTATAAGAAGTATATTATATAATACACCCTAGATGAATTTGCTTTCAAATAGTCCATTTGGTGTCTTGATTGTTTTATTTACCCTCTGTCCAATTCAATTATTCTTTAGCAATTTAAAATACGTTAAATTCTCGATTACTTTAAAACACACTTAACTATTTAGTTTGTTAACGAAAAATACACCAAACTATAATACTATACCTCGTTCACGTAAGATACACCCTTATTATTATTGTTAAAGATTTAATTAACTCAAATTTAATAACTCTAATAATTGGGTATATTTTGAAATGATTAATTCATAGTTAGGTGCATTTTATGTTAATGGAAATATTAGGTTTATTAATATCAAATTTTCGTATGAAATTTAACACAACCCATAAAATCTAAAGACAATAATCTAAGTCAAAGAATAAGCAATATGAATGAACAAAATATAAGTATAACTTAAGAAATTAAACAAATTCTTAAATGAGACGGCCTTATGATGAAAACATCTTTATTAGGCTGCATGTATATTTAGTGTGTTAAAATGATCACTTACAATTTTAAAGTGATTAATTACAAAAATGGACTGATCTCATGATGCTACAGTCTTATACAAGACGAGCTGAATAGTAATATGTTGGAGACAGGCCGTGGTCTTGTGGGCTTCATTGCCATAATTGATTAATTTCTCTTCCTTAGATTTAGTTACAAGCCCACCTATGCATGGAAATTTGAAATACCTAAGCTAAAAAAAATAAAAAATTAATTAAATAAACTAAGTTTTAAAAAATTTTCAAAAGTAAGCATGAAAATCTCAAATCTATGGTTTGGTGCTATTCGCAGTTAGTAACTACAAACAGCAAATAAGACAAAATAACTGTTCGCAGTAATTTGTCTTATTTGCTGTTCGCCGTTACTAACTACGAACAAACCTGCTCCACAAATACGCAGGTCAGTTTCTGTTTTTCGCATTTTACCCAATTTTTCAAAACCCTAACTTCATTCGACATTCTCCCTCTAAAACCATTGATTCAATCCATCAATTATTGCATTCCTCTTGCGATTGGTACTTCAAAATTAGTGTGGGATACTCTAGCTTGCTCAAAGGTAAACTTTTTTTGTTTTTTGGTGTATATGTAATTTTTTAGGGTTTTAACCAAATTTGTTTATTATTTCAAATGTAGGTTACTAGTTGTTATATCAAAACTATTCTTAATCATCCATAAGTATTGAAGGTAATTTTTAATTGTTTTTATAGCTTTATGTTGTTTTATGAATTAATGTTTGTGAATTAGTGGAATTCAATGTTGATAATATTATTAGAAATGTTGATGATGATGTTGGTATTAGAAATATTATTTATGAATTGATTTATTATTTGGATTTTATGTGTATTATTAGTTATATTTTGGATTTTAATAATTTTTAGATCAAAAAAGATTATAATCAAATGAATGTAATGTACTTGTATGGCCATGAGTTGATGTTGATGTTGATTTTCTTTGTATTACTGTAGAAAATGGCATCATTTCGCGTGACTATAGTATGTTTTTGGAATGGTTGTATTTGAGAAAATAGTGGCAAAGTTCATTATGTTGGGGGAAAACGTAAGTTGTTTGCTTGCAATTCGAACATGGATTTGAACCACTTTAAACGTTTTATATGTTCTAAGATTGGTTTGAACCTTACTAGAAATACCGTAAATATAAGCTTTAAATATGACATGAGTGGAGAATTTCTTGCCTTTTCTGTTGATGATGATGAGGTTATAGATACTATGTGGGAGCATTCAAAGGCCACCCAAATTCCCTCTTTGGAGTTATACGTAGAAGAAGTACCGTTAGGGAATGTAGTTGCTTCTAATCCTACTTCTACCCCTATGCCTATATTAACTCAGGAAACTGTAAGTCCCGTTGTTTCTTTCCATCTTGTACTTTATCTCAAACCCCTACGAATCAAGTTTCAATTGATTTAATGGTTAACTTAGGAGAAACTGCTGAGATGGGACCTTGGGATGATGGAAATGAGAGTAATGAGCTCATTGACGATCCTTCTGAGGACGATGTGGATGTCGATGAGGATGCGCTAGCAAACGACATGACCCTAGGCAACATTCCTACAATCATTCCTCCTACACCTTATGCCCTCTGTCCACCTTTAAACGAGTATGAGGAGGACAACTCATGGAGGACTTGGGTTTGTGATACCACATACACCGAAGAGGGAGAGTTTGAGAAGGGTATGATGTTTGATAGCAAGGAATCGTTGTTAGAAGCTATCAGAGTGTATCATATTCGCAGAAATGTGGAGTACAGAACGGAGACCTCGAACCAAACTGTCCTTACCTTGAAGTGCAAGCGGGGTTTTTCATGGAAACTTAGGGCTACGTTTGATTCTTATTTATCTTCATGGCGTATTATTACCTATAAGGGTAAGCATGGTTCTTGTGTTTTGGGTAGTGACACTGTTTCGGCTGGACACATTCACCTGACATCTTCTGTCATTAACAATGTTATTAGCAATTGTGTTGCTAAAGACCCATCCATTAAGGTATCTAGCGTACGGTCAATGGTTAAAGATCGTTTTGGTGTGGATGTAAATTATAAAAGAGCGTGGTGTGCAAAGCAACAAGCATTGTTGTCCATTTACGGGACCTAGGAAGGTTCTTACTCACTCCTTCCACGCTTTTTAGAAGCGTTGCAACATTCCAACCCGGGGTTAGCACTTGAGTGGTATTTTAAGGAGGACAATGACACGGGCGTATATGTGAGACCTAATATTAGGACCTTCCAACGTGTCTTTTGGGCCTTTAAACCTTTCATTGAAGGCTTCAATTATTGTAAACCTCTTATCGCCATTGACGGCACACACTTGTATGGTAAATATCATCATACCTTATTGACTGCCATTGCCCAAGATGGTGATAAGGGAATCTTTCCATTGGCCTTTGCCTTAGTAGAGACGGAGAATATAAGTACATGGTCCTGGTTCATGGCTTGTATTCGTAAGCATGTCACACAGAGGATGGGTTTATGCGTTATTTCTGATAGACACGCTGGTATTTTAGCAACCATGGAAGAGCCGGAGTGGCAACCACCTAATGCTTATCATAGGTTTTGCCTACACCATTTGCTTAGCAACTTCAATCGTGATATGGGTAATGTTTAGTTGAAGAAGTTGTTTGGTAAAACAACTGAGCAAAGACAACAAGTCAAGGTAATGAATGGTTTAAAGGCAATTGTGACTGCAAAACGAGAGGCAATTTTCTAGATTGATGATGTGGGTGATATGTCTAAGTGGTCGTTGTGTCATGATGGAGGTTATAGGTATGGCGTTACTAACATGAACTTAGCTGAAGTTTTCAACTTTGTGAAGAAGGGTGTACGTTTCTTACCTTTGACAACACTTGTTGAATTCACCTTCTATCGGGTAAACGACTACTTTGTTCAAAGACGTGAACGTGCTAGCGCATGGTTACTTGGAGGACACATGTACACAAAGCATGCCACTAGGATTATCAATAGAAATACTAAGAAGGCAAATTTCCATGATATAATCGCATTTGATGTAGCCTTACTAATGCGGCTTCCCATCGAGGGATGTGCCGTGTGTACAGGCGGACGCCAGCTATCAGACTGGCGTGACATGGTGCATCGCATATTGTGAGAGCGCCCTCCACCGAAGGTGATCAGGGGGAGCGGTTTGCGATGCACATGGTTGGTTCAGACCTTCTCGCATCTCCCCGAAGGTGCTGATGAAGACACCATTTCCAGGTACGCCAAGGCGCACCTCCTATATTTGATAGGAGCTGTCTTGTTTGCCGATAAAACAAGCAACCAAATACAGCTCCTATACTTAACTTTACTTGACAACCCGTGGGAGCGCATCACCGAGTATAGCTGGGGCTCCGCAGCCCTAGGATACTTGTACAGGAGGCTCTGTGGTGCTGCCCAAAAGAACGTCAAGGAGATTGCAGGACCACTAGTCATATTACAGGTAATAACAATAACATTTAATTCTAATCCACATTTGGTGAGTTACATACTAATTACATTTGCGATCGTTAGCTGTGGGCATGGGAGCATATTCTTATCGGCCAACCTTACAGAATCGTTAGTCGTGGTGATACGGTTCAAGGTGGAATTTTGCACGCCGGACGCGCAAGCACATCGACAGCGGTCTCGAATTCTACTGAGATCAGTTAGACCTGCTACGACCAAACCAGGTAAACATTTCAGTACTCATCAATATTAGTACAATTTAATTAACATATCACTTACCTTTTCATAACTAAATTTTAGTTTTTGTGGGACTCATATCCTGCGGAAGCCTACGCAGCTATACCTGAACACTCGGGGATTCATTCAGGTGCGTGGAGGGCTTCTGTGCCACTCATATGCTTCGACATTGTCGAAGTACATCTACCAGAGCGCGTAATGCACCAATATGGGTTGGTACAGGGCATTTCATCGCCTTGTGACACTGAAACCCAGCTGCACCTAATTTCTCGCAAAAATCAAACAGGGGCAAACTGGATGGAGATCAACTGGCGTCACATCGCTCGTTGAGATGGTAGACTTGAGCTGCTGGCACAAGGTGCGCCGATCGATGTTCATGGCGCACGTACTACACCAGACTACATGCCGTGGTTCCTCTCGATCACGCGCCGATGGATGACACCACGTGCCATCTTCGCAGCAGCACATTACGCACCTGCTGCGCCTACGATGACCCAATTTGTAAGTCTTCATGTGCATTTATATGATTAAGTTGCCGATTAAATAATATAATGTTACATTAACTAAATATTAATTGCAGGCACAAGGTGCGGCAGACGTGATGCGGTACAACCACGAGGAGCTGGTGAGGGAGATTGCGTATGGCATGCTCGTCGGCTCGCAGTTCCAGCACTTCATACTGGAAGTCGCTGCAGAGTCCTCACCGACTACCGCCCATACGCACGTCTCATCTCTTGCTTATGACTACCATTTGGAGGAGATGGACCATTCATACCCCGTTGACGTTGCGGGGACCTCGCAGGCTGGGCCTTCACAGCCATCACAGTACCAGTCCCCTCCACTACTAGAGCGACACCCGAACGCCTCTTACTACCGTAGGAGGCGTAGGATACCAATTCAGTTGGATAGGGTAGATGAGGGTCGTGAGCGTTAACGTTTAACTTTTGTGTATTTGGATCGACTATGTACATATATATATTTTTATTGCGTTGTATATTTCAAACATTTGTATATATTTTGTTGTATATATATGTTTAATTACTTTATCATAGCCTCCAAACTTTGAGATATGAATGATCAGAGTTTAGGCGATGAATCATGTCGCCTTAAACATACATCGACTTGTAATTACTTATTCTAATGTCTCTAGTGCAAATACAACAAATAACAACACAAAAATAAAGGAAAAAAAAAATTTAATTATCTGTTTGCAGTTAGTAACTGCGAACAACAACAAACCATAGGTTTGGAATTTTCACGCTTACTTTTGAAAATTTTTTGATTTTTAGCTTATTTAATTAATTTTTTTTATCTTAAGTATTTCAAATTTTCCCTATGCATGACTTTGAACTCCAAAAATTACAACCCTTGATTTTTGCTTAAATATTACCCAAATTCTCAAATAAAACAGTCTTAATGTTTTAGAATGTTAATGTCTTAGAATGAGATCACTTATGTCCATTGAATTAAGATATACTAACTGTGCTATTTAGTTCATTTCACAATAAGATTAAGGTGCTATTTAGTTCATTTCAAAAAAAAAAAGGTGCTATTTAGTTTATCTTAATTATCCTAAAACAAATTAATTTTGCGTAACCGAATTTATTTTTATTGATTTAAACTCATATTTAAGGGATAAGTTTTTTTCCCTTTCAAATTGATTGTTACTTGATTGATCAACTTATTTTAACTAAATTTACTCTTATTTCTAATAAAATGAACTTATTTTAAGTAGATAATAATCTTTGCAATGAATTAAACAATGAACAAGTTATTAAGAAATTGTCTAATTATTTAATTAAAAATTAAACATGTACAAACATATGTCTTTAATTTAATTCAATTATTTAGAACTTTTGTCCAATAATTATTGAAGCTTCATCATTCCTTGAGAACAATAAAAGGAGTTTTCATTTGTGGATGATATAAATATATTTCATTTCAATAAATGAATGAAATTAATCAAAGAGAGGACCCCTACACACAATTATTGAATAATTGTGTGGATCTTGTAGAAGAATTGGACTTGTCTATATGAAGTATATACGAAAGTTGTTGACATAATATTAATAATTCAATTTGGTTTAATGCATTAATTAATTCTTTTTTTTTAACAATAGAACAAAATTTATAGGGAGGAAAATGAAAAAAAATGGGTGCTATTTGAAAAAAATAAATAAATAAGTAATTGATATGTTACTTGGCATTGTTCCCAAAAATACATAGTTATTATTAGATAGTTGTTTAAAAATATATCAATAAAATTCCGTACTATAATAACCTAATTACAATTTGATTCAAAATATACTATTAATTTTACAATAATGTTTGATGAATAGTGATTTCTATTTTTGAGGTAATATTTAGCAAAAAGCTACTAAAATTACGTTTAAAAAGCATATTTTATATATACCCACTACTAATTTTCACACATTATTTGTTTTCCAAAAAATAATTTTGACAATTAAGCATTACTCATATAGTTAACAACTACTTCACAAGCTCATTAACATTCTAAGTTAAAGTAAAAGGGAATCGTCAAGGATTGTGGAGGTTATTGGAGATTTTCTTAGATTTATATTATTAACTAATTGACAATTGCATATCCCAATTTGTGCAATAATTGATCAAACAATTGTTTTGTCAACTTTTATGTAAATATTTGATTAAGACATAATTTGGGTTTGTAACTTTGTATTTGATCAACTTAGATTTTATGTCCCTTCAACGTCTTTGTGTTAATCATCTTTATTACAAATTGTAATGGAACTTTTCAATTTTTTTTGGAAATAAAAGAGTTATGAATTATGGTATATTGTTTTTCAATGAACCATAGATTGAAGAAATGGAAGAGTCCATGAACAATATTATACTTTTTAAAAAAGTAATACATGCTTCAAATAGTGTACTTCTCAGTCTAAAAGCTTAATATGAATTTAATCAAACAATGTATTGAAAGAACCTAATGAATGTATGAATCTAAATATGTTACACACCAAATTAATTAGTAACAATAAAAACTTAAACAATTATAAATTATTTCAAATTCGAGATTCAATTCAATCAATTATTCCTCTTAATATTACATTCATGCCCCAAAACTAAACTAAAACAACAAAAATTGAGATATTAGTTTTTCGAGTGGTAAATATTTCAAAATCAATTAGATGTGAATGTTAGCTAGTGTTAGGTTTTAAATCAAATTATTCGAGTTATAGATTGATAGATCCGAGTCTATATTCTATATTGGTGGGATACATAGCTGAATTAATTAATTGAAAGCACAAAAATATATAATCAAAGGCATAATACTAAAAAAAATCGATATTTATCTTAATTGAAGAGCAATAATTATCAGATTTTAAATTTGATATTTACTAAGTAACTCATTTCTCTCTGCCTATTTTATAATAGAAAAATACGATGATATTAACAAATGTAAACGGTGTCGAAGGATAAACAAATAAAGACCACAAACCAATTTGAGAAGGCAACTTTAAAAAAAGCAAAGAAAAATAGGAAAGTCCCGTGAATATTGTTTGGATCTTGTGAAGGCTGTTGCTGAATTGTCCATGTTCCCTTTTCCCTCGGGCACTTTTTTTTAATTCTTTATTCATGTACTAATTTAGTAAGTACTTGTACTATTATTTTAGTATTATAATTCTAAATGTATACTTTTATGAAGTATAATACTACATGATAAAATCTTACTAGCCTAGTTTAGATAAACATCATTGGTTTAAGTGCTAATTGTAATCTTAATTATAATACTACATGACAACTATTCATCTTAGTTAGTTTTTCTATATTTGAAAATAAATTTGACGATTTGATATTTGTCCCAATTTGGTCAGACTTTAAATGAATTTACAATTATGTAAAAACTATTATAGACGCAAAATTCGTTTTAAACCGACTCAAAATATATGATCTGAAATAAAATTGATAACCTGAATAAATAATTCTAGTTTAGTTTCTTCCATTAATTTAATTTGAAATTCTGATGTAAATATAAGTTTATAGTCGGTAAATAAGACAAAAAGTAAGTAAAGTAAAGAAATGCGTAGTGTACGAATTTTTTTATAACGAAAAATAATTTTTAGATTTTGTTGTATGGTTAGACAAAGTATTCAAAATGAAAATTTTAGATAGAAGCTAGAGTATTTTGCATTCTTCGAAAACTTTTCTCTATAATCAAAAGGAAATCATTTTGATTTATTCTTTCATTCCTAACATCTTTATTTTTCTTTGGAGATTCTATCAAATCTAAAAAAAGAAAACTGAGAATATTTACATTATTCATACAAATTTTTAACGGAAAACTATTTTCTAAATAAAATTTTTTTAAATTAATCACTTATAATCTTAAAATAATTAATTAGAAAAATGAGTTGATTATAGAGGTATGTCTCAATTGTGAGATAGTCATACAAGACTTGGTGTTGTTTTTTGTTTTTGTTTTTTTTAATTTTTTGATTTTCAAAGTCATATAAAATATGTCTTATAATGAAAAAAATTAATTAATTATATGATAACATAATAATTTTAAACTTGACAATTAAAAAATAAAAAATATTTTTTTGGTTTTTAGTTTCAAAAAAACCATCAACGGGTGATTACATAGTTAGGTGATTCAAATTTGAATACTGAATGCTTGAAATTTTATGTCCAAAAGAAAGATTACAATTTGAGACACAACAAAAGTTATGATTGTCAACTTCAAAGTTATGTTTGTGTTAAGTGTTTGATTAATGTTGTAAGATTCCATCAAGATTATGGAATTTGCAATATGTTTCTTCTTAATTAACACTTGTTTTAGGTGTATAGTTTTACTACATTCTTTGTCCTTTAATCATGAGGAAGACAACCCTAATAAATAGGGAAAGGGGATGTTTTTAATTAAATATTACAATTTTTTTCAAACCAAAAGAACTCTATCACCAATGAATTATTAAATAAGTACATAAATTTCTTTTTTTTTATGAAATATATTAAATATTGAATCTCTAATATTGTGTTTTTGCCTTTTCTTTTATTTTGGATGGTGTATTCTTTTGAGATGAATATGGGATAGTGTATTTTAAGAAATCATGTATTTATAATACTCTCTCCATCTTATTTTAATTCAAAAAGAAATTTTAGTTTATTATTATATAATTTTAAAGTAATATATTCTCAAATGTTTAACATATTTAATATAATTACTTTGTTTTTATTATACTATTATCGAAACGTGATAATTATTAGTTTTTAGCCACCAGTTACACACTCACATTTTCATCAAAGTTCAACTCGATTTTAGTTAAAGAGAAACAAAATATAATATCGTTAAATTTCTCGTGATCTCAATTTCTAAAAAATTAAATATAACAAATTCAACAGAACCGATAATATATAATAACACCGTCATGCATCCTAAACAATGTAAGGTGCATTGTTTGCCCGTGAGGGAAATATAATGGAGGCATCACAATCAAGTCACATGTCATTAGTATGTTGGATATTTTAAATCCCATAATGCATTTGTAACATCATATACAATATCAACTTCATTTTCCATACAAACCAAACTAGAATGAATTATGAAGATGCCATAATGCAATCTCGCACTTGTGGTCTAAAATATACTCAATAATTTATAACTTATAATGTGTTATTAAAAATGATATTTCTCTTAATAATATATTACTTTTAATAGAAAATTTAAAAGAAAAAAAGTTGTATTTTCAAGATTCTCCAAGATATTGTATGTTGTATAAAATGATTGATGCCAACATGCTTAGTCTAGTAGATGTTTGCTAGAGCTAATTAGATTTTGTTATATAGCTTTTTTGAAAATTAAGATTTATCCAAACTTATTTTTACTGAAATGAGTTAAATATATGAGAAAAATTCACTTAATTTAAACTTATTAATCCTTATACTTCCCTCGTTCCATTATACTTGCTACATTTGACTTTTTACGCAATTTAATATGTTGTTTTATTTATTTATACATTGAATTATACACATCTTAAAATTATAAAAAGTTAATATTATGAAAGTATGCGATTAGACGATTCAAACAATATCTCACTTGACTATATTTTTAGTTACACATTAGCCGCAATATATAAAATAAGTTTGAACGATGAATAATGCTTATAATCGAAATGTAGCAAGTATTTCAGAACGGGAAAGTATAAATTATTTTTATTATATGAACTTATAAACTTTTATATACTTTTTTGAAAAATAAGCTACACTAGTTAAACAAATACATTAACACTTGTGGCTTAGTTTCATTCTTATGTCAAACTTAGTTATCAGAGGAAAATATTGGTGTTATCGAATTGAGTAATATTAAATAATTTAAATTTGAGTATGTTAAAATATTTTAATTTTAATATCAACATCATAATCAAAATACGTCTATTTTAACTTAGTTGTTTCCCTTTAATAGATGAGGACTGAGGTATATTACTAATATTAAAGATGAATTTTGAAACCATTTAATATGTACAAAAATTGAATTAAGGAGATATAATTTGCTATTTCTACTTAAATTTAAGGGGTACTTCCATTGAATAAAAAGTAAAAACATACACAATATGAGATAAAATACTTTTTGCATTTAATGCTTGTCTAGATTAAAGTCAGCCCTTTGATTTGCCTATCAGACAAGCTTATAGATGTCTTGGGTTTTGAGTAAGCATTTTTGGCATGGAATATTAATAACTTTGAATTATTAATCTAATTTAAATTTTTTTCAAATATATAGTTTTAGAAGTAGTGTTTGGACTTGAAAAATTATGGAGTAGCTATGTATTTGAAAAAAAATGGTACATATTATAGTCCTATATAGCTAGCTAACTATCCAATAATTAATAATACTCCCTCCTATTCAGCTTATGTGTCCCATTTTTTTTTATGGTCAAGTCACCTTAATTGTCCCATTTCTATTTTTGGTATGGGTTTTTGACTTTTATGCCCTTAGTAACTTTATCCTATTTTCAATTATACCCTCCATTACCCATACTAATTTTCCTCCCTTACATTAAAAACCTCATAATACCACTCTCTTTCCTACCCTTAGGGTCCCACTTTTGACACTCCTTAAAATCCGTGAAAAGTCAAATGGGACTCCTAAGGTGAATAGGAGGAGTATTTTGTTAAAACTATAATGTAACTCATTTTTTTCTAAAAATTTACCTTGTTTTGTTATATTGTCTATGTAATATTTATTTTCTCACTTATAAAAATCTGTTACATTTTCTTTTACAAACCTTATGAAGCATTATTACACTTTATTCACAAAAACTTTTTTTCAATAAGTACTCTTTTTACCAATTTTTCTCATTTTAAATCTTTGTTAATTGAAGATGTATTAATTATTTTAGAATCGAAGAATGATTACACACTACTCAATTCTTTTGAGTCTATTCACTACTTTTGTCCATATGAGAACTTTGTATTCCTCATGCGAGAGGCAAAGTATTCAATACAAACTTGTTAAAGAATCAACTTAACTAAAAATTTAAACTGATGATCATAGCCTTGAAATACGTTTTATGATTGTCAATAAAAATAGTTAATAGATACACAAATGTAAATATAATAGAGTTTCTTAAAGTTACAAACTACAACTAATGTAATCATCTAAACCTTACTAGGTAAACTTACAACTTACAAGCCTCTGTCACTCTGTCAGTCAGAACAATCAGTTTTTACTCTTACAGTTGTTCAAGCTTAACTAGTCAATTATTAACAGAGCAGTAAAGAGGAGTATAACATCTTCCCAAATGTCAATTTTGAACCAGGAATATAATTCAAACACCAAGGAATGGCTTAGAAAAGCAAGGAAATAACTTTAGAATCAGACAAAATTTCACAGATAGGATGCCCTTAGACAAGAGGATGAAAACATTTTGTACCCATTCTATTGTGAACTAATTTATCTTCTTCTGGTGTCACATGCAATTTTTGGACCAATTTCTTGACATGTCCTTCTCTTAATACCATGGTCAAATAAATGGCCCGAACACTCATCTTTACATGTATACAAAACTAATTTTACTGTCGTTATTCTATGTTATGTGTAACACAATTCAATATTCATACCATCGCTTTTCACATTTGGAACAAACCAAGATCAATGTCTAATAAAAATGTGTTCAAGAGAGACCCGATGACCCGAAATTTACCTGGTTTGACATAACTTCGAAAATAAATTACAATTATGTAAAAAATATTATGGCCATAAAACCTGATTTCAAACTGACCCAAAACACCTAATCCGATGGCCGAAAGCAACCTGATGACCCGAATAAACACCTCTTAGTCCAATTATATAGAACCAACTCGGCTGTCATTTTCTATGTTTAATCAAGGCTTAGATTCCCTGCTTAAAACCCTATTATTTTTGCACCATAACTGTTAGAAACATTCCTTTACTGATATTATAGACACTTTTTTCTGATCTATCTACTTCTCTTCCCTACTTTATCCCCTGAAAAAATCACTAAACTTTCATCACCCAAATATTCTTTTTAGGCAAAAAGTTTACCAACTTGTTCTGTTCATTGATGTTTTAGTATCTTAGTTAGAGCTATGTTCATTTAGACTTCAAAAAATAAAATAAACATCCAAATGAACACTCTTAGATTCCTTGTGTACCTTCTTTTACTGTCATGCTCTACCATTACTTCCTGCAAGGCAGCTAATGAGGATGCTGCACTCGATCTAAATGACGATGTTTTGGGCTTAATCGTGTTCAAATCAGACCTCGATAACCCACCTGAATTAAGCTCATGGACTGAGGATGATAGATCTCCATGCTCTTGGAAATGCATTCAATGCAACCCATCGACAGGTCGGGTTATTGGGGTCTCACTCACCGGGCTAGGCCTATCCGGGAGGTTAGGAAAAGGGTTACAAAAGCTACAAAGCCTAGAAATACTCTCGCTTTCTAACAACAATTTTACAGGTGAAATAAGCCCTGAATTACTCCAACTTCCTAAACTTAAAACACTTGAACTTAGTAATAACAAATTTGCAGGGCAGCTCCCTAGTTCATTTTCTAAGATGAGTTCATCTCTAAGATATCTCGATCTGTCGAAAAACCATTTGTCTGGTCCATTGCCCGATAACATTTTCCAAAATTCTCAGTATTTAAGCTACCTTTCTTTGTCAGGAAACTCTTTTGAAGGTCCTATACCGAGTTCGATTTCCAAATGTGATCTTTTAACTGGTTTAAATCTCTCAAACAATCATTTCTCGGGTAATCCATTTGCCCAAAATGGTGGGATTTTTGCTTTAAATAGGCTTAGATTGTTAGACCTTTCAAACAACTTACTATCTGGTAGTATTCCTACTGGTTTCTATACCTTGCATAATCTCAAGGAATTACATTTACAAGCTAACCAATTCTATGGTACTATCCCATTTGATATAGGCCTATGTCCCCATTTGATTAAACTTGATCTTAGCACTAATTCCTTCGTGGGCGACATACCCGTTTCGTTTGGGACACTAAACAGTCTGACTTTCCTTAGCTTAGAACACAACATGTTATCAGGTGATTTTCCTCAATGGGTAGGAAAACTGACCAATTTGCAACATTTTGATGTTTCAAAAAATGGTTTAACAGGAGTTTTACCCATGTCAATGGGTGACCTTAAATCACTTCAATCTTTTAGTGTGTCAAATAACAAGCTAATTGGAAATGTGCCCATTTCATTAGGTCAGTGTACTCAGCTAAGAACCCTTAAACTTAAGGGTAACCTTTTAAATGGGAGCATCCCAATAGAGCTGTTTTCAATGGGATTGGAAGAAATGGACTTGTCAGAAAATAGCTTCTCTGGCTCGATCCCACTGGCTTCAGGTCAACTTTTGGAGTCATTGCTTGCTTTGGATTTGTCAAAGAATGATCTTTCA